>NC_071668.1:67565718-67615718 GCF_028554725.1 Zeugodacus cucurbitae | reverse complement strand
TTTCTATCAAATAATTACCTTTTGTTTGGTAAATAGCATAATAAAGGTTTATTGCGATTTTGACTTTGTTATGACACAAGTGGATGCAAAAAATCCTCATATTACCGTTATAGGTTAACTGTATATGCAAATCGTTGATTTGCAAACATGAATTGAAATGAAATTGAACTGATTTGAACTGTGCGCTTATGTAAGGTCCAAGTGTCGGAAGAGTTGATAAGGATGAGGAATCCAACGTGAGTGCGCTGCACCCAATTGCAGTTTCGTGATGTGCATCGTGAACAAATAGTATTGTTGTAATTGTTGGCTTAGCATTACTGTAAGTATGTAATTAAGTACATGCGAAATGTAATGCATACTTCTATGCATGCAAGTTTGTAATTAGAGGACTTTTGAAAGTTCTAAGCGGTTGCGTAAAGCGTACTTTGCTTACGTTTTGCGTATTTGTACGTAACATGCAAGATTTTTTCGAAAACATATTTTGTTAGTTTTTTTATAAAATATATTTATTTATTCAATTGTCGAAAGTACCGATCAGGTGCCCTAAATGAGTACGAAAATATAGAAAAAAACGAAACCACCGATTGACAGTTCTAAACCATGTAGGTCAATAATTTAAGGGGTTACATAGGTTTCGTCGATTCAAAAAATCGATTTCTACAACATCTCAAGAATATTATCCTAAAATTTCAAGTCCAAGTCAGGTGTTATTGTTAATCAAAACTTTAAACGCGTTTTTCTAGGAACCGTGCTTTCAAAGTCGGTTGTCAAATGTTCTCGAAAACTACTCAACCGATCTTAATGAAATTTTCCACAGGTGTTCGAGATACAATTTACTCGTGTTTAAACGAAGGATTTTATTTTTTTCAATTACAACTATTAAAAAAAAAACAAAATGTCAAGCAAGTTTGACCGAAATTTTTAATTTTTTGTAAAAATGTCTGCCAAAATTCCAATTTTTACTTTTTTTTTGTTTTTCCTTCGTTCAAGCACGAGTTTATATTGTCTTACCTAAAACACTTATTATTGTTTTTTTCATTTTGGTTGATCCTATCAGGAGTTATGCTGACAACGCGAACGCACCTTTTTTCCGACGGGTCACCGGAAATGACGTCGCAATGGAGGAGTTTTATTATTTTTTTTTTTTTTGAAAATTTGAGAAATTGTTCTTAAAATATGTATCTATAAGACAGAAAAATGTTTGAATTAAATAAATTTTTTACAAAAAAATAAAATTTAAAATAGACCATTTTTTACGCGATAAAACCCATGTAACCGCTGAAATCACCTTTTGAGTGCTAAAAATTAGTTTTTGCAAAGTGGATATCAAAACATATTTTTATGCAGGGTTGCCAACTATTTAAAAATTCCAAATGAACAAAATTGAAGAGAAAGCATAACAAGAATTCGAATCAAAAACTTTTAAATCTTACAGTAAAAATAATATGAAAAAGGTTGCCACCTGTTTTATTGAATTTATTAAATATTATATATGCAAAATTACAATATGGGTATCAAACTAAACTGAACAGATCTAATTAAAATTCTAATCATTATTTTTAAGTAAAATTGCGAGGTGTTTTAAAAATGTAACTCAAAAATATTGAAGAAATATTGTATTTTTGTGAGTTGCCAGCAGTTTGAAAAATTTAATACAAATTAGTGATGAGCGATAACTCACTACCGGTGATTTTTTCACTGTGATAGAAAAATCGCATATAGCAACTGCGATCAATTTTTGTAAATGGCAGTGATTTACAATCGCAATTGCAGTTCAGTAATTCTAATTCGATCACTGTAGCAATAGCAGTTCGAAAAGTAACAATCACTGAATCACTGTTCAGTAGCAATATCAGTTCGATAGTAGCAATCACTGTTCAGTGATCACAGTAGCAATTTTAGTTGCGATTTCGATAATTTTGGGTACGGTGATTACAAACAATTTATTAATTAGTTAATTGTGATTACAAAAGCAGGAAGAATTTTCATATTTTTAAAATTAATAAAAATTTAAATGTAAAAAATTAAAAAAAAAAAATGTGGAGCACAAATTCTCATAAATTCGTTTTTGTTGTTGTTTGCAAAACGTTTTGTTGTGATCGCAATAGCAATATAAAATCACAGTGATTCAAAACTAGCAATATCGCTCATCACTAATACAAATAGCTTTATGTGAGATTTCTTATAATTTTTATATTTTGGAATAGTGTTACCAGATCAATTAAAAATTTAACTGATATTAAAATAATGTACAAATTGATTCAGTGGCTTAGAATGCAAGCATGGATTAAGGTATTACCACATTTTTTGAGACTAAATTCACCGTTATTCATATTAAGGTTATTCTGGTCTAGACGCATGAATTTTAGGCATTTTTTAAGTTAAGATACTGAAATTTTAATAATATAAAAAAAATGCAAGAAAGAAACAAAATTCGTAGAGATACGGGCCGGTGGAGTGGGGGCTTAAAAAAAACGGTGCGTCCTGGTTGACGTGATTTCAACCCTTGTAGGGATCTAAAACAAAAAAACAAGAAGATTGTTCATTAGTAAGGATGTCGTTATCGGGTGGACCATTTTCAAAAAAAAAAAAATAAAAAAATTGCGTCGACTTGAAAAAAAAATTTTTGTTTACCCAATTTTTTCGACCTTTTCAAATTTTCTGAAAATACTTCAAATCAAAATTTTTGGAAATCCAAGGCAGATACGATAGAGCATAGTATAAAGAAGATATCGTCCCCTCAATATAACAATAGCGTATAATTTTTTTTTGGGTTTTGAGAAAATCGAGTTTAAAGTTTTTGTCAAATCAGAAAACATGAACATGAAATTATACACCATTTTTTTCCAATGACATTTTGACCCACTTTGTGGAAGTAGAATTTGACGAAATTTTGACCAGACATAGAATCAATGATGGAGATTCTAAATATGCATTAAACAAATAATGTATAATGCGTATAAGCACATACGCTATTGTTATATTGAGAGGACGATATATACCAAATTTCAAAGGAATCGGTTCGGTAGAACTTCATGTCAACCACCTCAAAAAAAGTAGTTTCGAGAAAAACGCGTTTAAAGTTTAAGGGACCGTTCGGCCGGCTCGGACGTCAAGGCACAAAATCGGCTGTATCTCCGAAAAATAAGTCGAATTTTGAAAAATCCTTCCAAGGTTATATTTTTAAAAGTCTAAACTTTCAAAATATGCAAAAAAATAGTTTTTTTCAAAATCCTAGACCAGAATACCCCTTAATATTTCATACACACACTTACTTATATTTTATCATTTTTTTTTTGTAATCTATATTCAAGTATTTTGAAATAATTTTCACGCACAATTGATCGCGCGAGTATTTTAAATGCTTTGCTTAAGAATACATATATATTATGTACATCCATACATATGTAAATAATGTGATATATGTTTGTATGTACATTTGTGTCTACATATTAATAAAAATATCAATTATTACATTAATTATACGCAGATAACATTTGACTTGCTTCTTTTATAATTTTTTCTTTTTGCATCTTCACATGAGCATAACAATAACGCCACTTTTGTATTGTCTCATTTCTTTTACGTTGATTATTACGTCTGACAGCATACAACCACGTGTTGTAGGCAGCCGAAAAATTTATAATGATTAAATTCAAGCGATTATCTCAAAAAAAAAAAAAAAAAATCAAATTAAATCAGCCCTCAACGACAATTATCATATCAGCGCGTACAAATGCGCGCAAGCGAGGCCTGGCCGGTACTTCCAAATGTACATACAAACATATGACATACAAGTGCGCTAACAAGCAATTAGACAAGGCAGACACAGCTTTGTTTTGATTTTTTCTACGCTCATATTAAATGTTTTTTTATACGCATTTCTATAATTATATATATACAAATAAAAAAATTGAATGTGCAAAAGACACTTTTAGCAAAATTTCATTGAAAGAAGGCGAGCAAATTAGCAAAATACTCAAAAGCGGACTATAAATACTATATGTAGTCATGTCTTTTTGATTATCTCTTCAAAGAATGTGGTTTTTTTTTAGTATAACGTCACATAGCAGCTCTCACCTTATGTACTGTTATGTTTAGTAGCAGCTTAGGACTCATTGTTTTAATCACGTCCGCCACAGCAATTAAATATTTTTTTTATACGAAAAATGTCTTTTTAATCATATGCAATTATTTGCAATACTCGAAGCATTTGTTTAGAAAATATTTACTAAAACTTTCGCTAAAGTTTCGACACCTGTGACATTGCTTTTGTATTTATAAGGCGTGCTAAGTTCTGTTTGAATATTAATATTTTTGGAATTTGTTCTTAAGAGCATAGAAGCTTAAATTTGTGCGCTATTCGGTGATTCAATTTAGTTGCGAATTTGCTAAATACATATGAACATATATTTGTACATATTTTAAAATTTTAATGTCTCCTTGTTGAAGGACAAATTAAGGTTAAGTTGTACTGGTAGCATAGAATTTGAAATTTTTTGTGAACCTTTGACTATAGAGTGATAACAAAAAGTCAAAAAAGTATGTTTTTTATAAAGAAAGGCTTTTTTGCTTTAAAAATTTATAATTGAAAAGATTTTTTGAGTAGAGTTGCCAACAATTTTTATTCATTGAAGTTAATGAAATAAAGAGATTTTTACAAACTAAATGGGTTTTAATTAGACTTGCAGTTAAAAATATTTTTCAGCAGGGTTGCCAACACTTTTTATGCAAGTAAACCAATAAAATAAATGAAATATTATAATTTTGATATTAAAAGAAAATTGGTTCAAGGAGTCATACAGTTAAATATATTTTTAGTGAGGTTTCCAACAATTTTTAAACAAGAATATAATAAATTTGATATCAAAATAAAAGCGGTTTAAAGAGTTGTATAGTTAAACATATTTTTGAGTAGGGTTGCCATTTAAAAATTTCTCTGGGAGATATACACTCGAGGTGAATGTACCAGCTCGATTGAGGGGTGGGTTACTACTACCTACTACATTAAATTTAAAAAATGTTGAGAAAATTAAAAAAAGAAATTCGATATTAAATTTTTCATTTAAAAATTTTATTAAAAAAAAAAAAAAATTTTTTATTCGTATTTCTTTATTTAAAGATTTCAATAAAAAAAATTATTATAATGTAAAAAATTAAAAAATATGTAAGAAATTTCATAGCGTTTTTTATACTCTCACAACAAATGTTGCTAAGAGATTATTACAGTTTTGTTCACATAACGGTTGGTTGTAAGTCCTAAAACTAAACGAGTTAGATAGAGCGTTATATATATCAAAATGATCGGGGTGACGAGTAAAATTCAAATCCGAATGTTTGTCTGTCCGTCTAAAGCTATATCAAGGAAACTTTCTAGAGTTGTTTCTTTTCGGTAGATAAAATGAAGGAAATGGGATCATAACCACGCCCACCACCCTTACAAAGGTTTTGTTGAAAACTGCTAAAAATGCTTGCTCTGGAAAACCACCAGAAACCTTAAATTTCATTGTAAAGATGGTACAGAAGAGCTGCACTGAAAATGGTATACAAAATTTTAAATGGGCGTAGTTCCGTCCACTTATGGGTCAAAAACCATATCTCAGGAACTACTCAAACAATTTCAATGAAATTCGGTTTGAAATATCTTCCTAGCTTCGCAATGATATGTTGTGAAAATAGTCCAAATCGGATCACAACCACGTCTACTTCCCACATACCAGAACTTTGAAGTCGAAGAGTGAAGTCGACTAGTGAAGATATCGGCACAGAACTTTGCAAAAATACTGCATTTAAAGAGTGACATCGCTCTAAAAATCGTCGAAATTAAGACCCTATATATCGAATATGAGGTCCTCAGTGCACAGTGGTTCCGCCATAGGCCAAAAATTAAAAAATCCATCTCACGATTTTTCGACAAAATGTATACCGATGGCCTCTAAATTGTCCACACTTCCTATTTGCAAACCGGGTTTTCCTAAAAATCTAACGGTACCTTCTAAAAATAGAGTTAAATGCATGAACAACCGGATTTTTTTTAAAGCACATCAGATTTTTTTTTTTAATTTCGCAGAAACAAAGGACTTCCATTTGTTCTGGTAATTGTTCAGGTTAACAAATCAAGATTATTTTTAATGGATTTTGAAGCTAAAGGTATTTACTTTAACTTGTGAAATTAATTTAGGCTAACGATATTTGTATTTTTTGTGAAATTAGTGTTTTATATCACCTATATTTTTTGGATCTTTTTTCTGCGTCTTCAATGTGTTTACATAAAGTTTTAATTGTGTTCCCCCGCGATCCCCCTTTAATTGTATTTTATATAGTATTTAGCAGAGTCTTAAGGTAATAAAAGTGCTAAAGTTGGGTGCGGAAAGTTGCAGATGTATTTGCAATCGTCAAAATAATAATGCCCTTTGAATTAACTATTTTTAAGTTCAAACTCATCATAATTGGGCTAAGGAAGCTTGGAAAGAAGGATAAATCGTCTTTATTTCAATCTGTGTACGGTTTACTAGAGGATACATTATACGTTTTTGTTCTAATTATAATGGCTGTTGAATGGCAGTGAAAAAATGAACTGTACTAAATTGGTTGATAATTTGCTTTTTCTCTACATTAATTTTTTATATGATATTATTCTTATAGGTGGAATATGGAGGTTGGTTGAGGGAAACTATAAGACAAATCATTCTTAACCTTTTTTTCCAAAGCCTTACTGAAAGTTTTGACGCTCCAACTATGGCCATACGAAATATTTTTGCACATTATTGCCATATAATAGCAATTACTGTTCTATGGGAGCTATAGGACCTAGTAGTCCGATGTGGCCAATTTTTTGTAATATATATTTAAAATACTTTTCTAGATTTTTGGTGAAAATTTCATAGCGATATCTCAACGGGAAGTATTTATGACCGCGCCTTCATACAACCTGAACCACTGTGCAGTGCTTCTAACAAATTTTTTACCGAAAATATAGGTAAGTCTCTCTGATATTTAGTAAAAATTTAGAGGGAATATGTTTCTAATAAGTCTCCGTGCGAAAAATTTGTAAAATCGGGTCATAACTTCTCCTATCTCCCATCTATTTAATATTAGGGTTTTCAAATTTTCAATGGAAGTGAGTCAAATTGTTTGTTATAGTAATAAAATTAAATAAATAAATTACGAGAGTATAAAATGTTCGGTGACACCTGAACTTAGCCCTTCCTTACTTGTTTATTATTAAAGTTTTATTAAAAAAAATTAAGTTGTTTAAAAAATTTATATGATACCTATTTTTCTAAAAATATGCAATTGTTATAGTTATAATTTTATTTAGCTAGGAGGCCTCTTAGACAACGACTGCATGAGCTCTCGACTCTCAACAACTACTTGTGAACATTAACTAATATGAATTAAAAGATTGCTCAAACTCGGTACTACATTTCTCTCTGTGTAGTTCATATATTTGTCCTATTTTATTGAATAGAGAAAAAATGCTACGGATTGCGCTCTGGCTATGACAGGGTGCCATAAAGGCTTCATAGCGTACTTAAAAAATAAAATTCCAGATGTCCTTGGTGTACATTGCGTTATTCATAGACAACATTTAGTTGCTAGAAACTTAAGTGAAAAACTATTTCAATCACTGCAATATGTCATCAAAGCAGTCAATAAAATCCGCAATAGCTCTTTGAATGATACATTATTTAATCAGCTTTGTGTTACTAATGACGAGGATTTCAACCGTTTGTTGTTTCATCCTGAAGTTCGTTGACTATCAAAAGGCAATTGTCTGACTCGATTTTACAACCTGTTTGACTCTGTTACAGAGTTCTTGAAAACTAAAGATATAGAATTGCAAGACAAGCTCATAACATCAAAGAATGATATAGCTTACATGACAGACCTGTATAAATTGTTCAACGACATGAATCTCCAAACTGAAAGGTGATAAACTAAATTTAATTAAAACAAAAAACGTCGTTACAGCTTTCGCAAAACTGCTTCTATACAAAAATAATCTGGGCAGACGTGAGTTTTACAATTTTCCGAATTTATCAGTATCATGCAGTAACTACGAATTGTTTTCCTACTGCCAACATTTGGAAAACCTCCACATTGACTTCACCGAACGATACCAGGACATTTGGAACTTGGAAATACCAGACTGGGTGTTGGATCCGTTTTCAAATGTCAATACAGCAATGTCACCTCAGCTGGAAGAAGAACTTATAGAATTCACAACAAACGAGGAAATAAAAATCAAGTTCAAAAATGGTTAACAAGAATTTTGGCTGGATTGTGGTGGTCAATCGTTCAACGATTCTTGATAGCATTCCCATCGACACTGCTCACAAAAAAAGGAAATCGTTTGCTTGTTACCGAACGTGGCGACTTACGACTGTTCTTGAGTAAATTGGAACCTGATATTAACAAACTTATTAAACAGCTAAGGTTAATTATTAAATATCATTCAAAATCAATTAAACTTATTAAACATTCATCCTTCACATTAGTTTTTATATAAGGATCGATTATTTTAGTTTTATTTTTTCAATAAAAGATTATCTGTTTTAATACTATAAAGTTGCGTTTGAATAATCATTCTTATTGGCAGGTACTGCGCTCAGGTTTCAAGTTGCGGGTTATAGTAAAAGTTTCGTTTAGAATTCTCCGTTAATATACTTATATATATATATGGGCTTGGGACCCACCACATAAAAAAATCTCCCCAATGAAAACAGGATTCGGCTATAATCGCTTAAAGCGGTTCCTACGCCAAATATATATATATATATATATATATAGCCGAATCCTGTTTTCATTGGGGAGATTTTTTTATGTGGTGGGTCCCAAGCCCTACGCACAACCGCAGAAGCGGGCTTCGCCTTCTCACTTTAGCTCGCCTCCAAACGGATGTCTGTTAGCTACCCAGGGGATACTTGATCTAAAACCGGAAGTCGTGAGCTGCTTGAGTCATATGCAAAAGAATCGTTCCTGGCCACTCCCAAGTGAATGGCAATCAGAAACTTTCCTCACTTGCGTGAACTTCTACATATGACCCCATCCCCCTATATAGGTCACAATAATTAATTAATTTAATTTGAAGTTATAGTGGTTTTTAAATAGGTAAAAAATGGGGGCGCTAAAAAAATATTTATTCTCAATGTGGGCAGTAGACAAAATAAGTTTGAGAACCACTGCTATAAACCATTCTCAAATCCAGCTGAAGACATAAATAAAATTCATTCACATGACATACAGTAGAACTTACTATATAAAGATGTAGAACCGACTTTAAAACATATTTTAATTAGAATTAGCCTTTAAAAATATTTTTTTTTTTAATAAAAACAAATAATAATTGTACTTAAATAATAAAAATCAATTCATAAATACGTATAGCATCATTTTTATAGTTGTTAAATTGTTTATAAAAAAATATTAAATATTTTATAAAAAAATTTAATTCAGCAAATTTTAAAATTCAATATTTACTTACGTGAGAGAGTTATAAACATTGTGCAGCTTCAAATTTTCACTTTTTTTACCAATCAATGAAGTTATTTATCTCTCAGGCAGCATAAAATTATTGAAGTAAAACTTTGATTTTTAAATTTATTTGTAAAACTTATGGATTGTATGCAGTTAATAAAATATGCTTGTCGCATTTGTTCAGGTTGTATGTGTTATAATGTTTCTTACTTCGTTTTCAATGTACAGTTTGCTGCTAAGATGTTCAATAGGTTGTTAAGTTGAAGTATGCTGGATTTAATATATTTTTCACGTATATTAATTTTTTATAAATTTTAATTTGCACCACACTTTTCAATTTTCACTTTTGAAGCACTTGTAAACGTATTAACAAAAGGCGGCAGTTTTTGTCAAATTTTTGAGTTTGAAAAATTTTAACTTTTTAAAAAAAAAAAATTATTAAAATTTTTTTTGTTTTAAAATTTTTTGAATAACGTTTTTAAACTTAAAAAATTAGTTTAAAAATTTTTTTAAATTTATTTTGTAAGTTTTAGATTTTTTTTTTTAATTTGCTTTTTAGTTCAACTTTTACAATTTCACTTTCGCTAAACTTGCTTATCAGCCTGCGTTTGTTCAAGCAACACTCGAGTGTAGAACCAGCACTACGGATTGATTGCACATCATAGAATGCTTCCTGTCTGTCCATACACACAATTTTATACCGTCCAGTGGCGGCCGAAAGAAATGCACGAAGCACAAAAATATGCTCTGCCTTATTTCGATTTTGTTTCAAATATATATATTTTTTATTTAATTTTATTTTAATACATACATACATACATATATTGTTCTTTAAAGAAGCGACGTAAATTGAAGCGCGTGTGTGTGAGTTGAGCCGAACGAAATCAATGTTTGGTTTAAAATCCCCGATCAGTAGATTGCATGGGAAGATACTGGCACAGACACCTAGGTAAACAACTAGGCAACACTAAAAACAAATGTTGGAAAAAAATAAGAAAAATACTACCGAATTTCGACACCGCGTACACACTGTTGAGTATGTGTACGTGTATGTATGTATGTCTGTAAAGCGGCTACTAGTTCAAACTAGTGCCAAGCAGGGCTTACCAATAAGCGCACTTGTAATTCATGATTTCAAATTAACAAAAAATAGAAATAAATAAATATATATAAGTATGTGTACTTAATAAATAATTCATACATACAAACAAGCATACATACATACAAATATACAGCATTATAACTATGCCGCACTATGCATGTTAATAGATTACGGGGCCGGAAAGTTAATACGAAATCAAAATAAATAAAAAGACGGCTTTATATAAGAAATTAATTAGTTTAAGTTTTTAATTCTTTCTTTACAGCTGATAAGCGGCTGTCACAGACGACGTATGCAATTCACTTCCTCTTTAGTAAAAAACGTCAACGGTATTTTTAGACACAGTCCATATTGCTTTTTTTGTTTTTTTTGGTGTACACAAAGGTTAATAAGTGTCTTCGCAGGGGTTAAGAGAGAATGGATTACAAAGGAAAGGACGATAGATGATGCAATGCGAATTTTTAGCGGAAAATGCATGGCAATGTGGTGAAAATGGTAAGAGATATGTATGTTTGTTGGCCAATGAGGAGGAGTGTGAAGTAAAGTGAGGGGGTAGGTTACATAAAATATTGTTGAATTAACGTTTAAAGATTAAATACACGTTGTGGTAAAATACAAGTTCACTATCTTTAAAACAATTTTTTATAAAAATTAACTTCTTATATTATTTTTGTTGTTGTTAAATTTTTTTTTAAAAATTTTTTTCACATTTTAAAAACAACAATAGTAGCCTATCTCACACTATTATTATTGTTTGTTGTTGTTGTTGTTTCTTTTCCGTTTTTTTTTTTTATTTACCACGTCTAACAGTTAAGAATTGTGTCGACCCACTTTTTTATTATTATTTTTTTTGTTTAACTTTTTTTTAATTTAAATTTTTTAATTTTTTTTTTTTCCATTAAATTTCTTTTTTTTATATTTTTTTTTTTCATAAAACAAAAACGAATTTTGTTGGCGCCGTGCTTACTGGCTACTCATCCAACTCTCGTTTTAGACGCACTCTGATACAGCAACACATAATTCCTTGACCGATTTCACTTAAACAACTGAAATTGTTCCAGCATTTGCTCAAACACCATATCACTCGCCTTCTAAAGCTGATCTACATAAGTAAAGTAATACAGACATATCTATATACACACATACATACATACACACATACATATTTACATACAGAACATAGGCCAGGCGCTTATGTATGCACATCACAATGTGTTGATTTTGCGTCTAGAGAGCGAGAGTGACTGCCTTAGTTATCTAGCGTAGGCTGGTTGACAGCTATTATTCCCTTATTTACAGCCGCTCATCTTTTACTTATTGCCTCCGACAAATTATTGATAAAACATACATACATAGAAATAAACAAACATTTAGGCATTTGCATATGTATGTAGTTAACAAAGAAAGTTCAGCAACTTTTTTTGCGCGCATAAATTCTACATGCATATAATAAATTATATACGGGGAACTTATAGAGCACGGCGCAAGAAGCTTTGACAAGTTTGGGCCGCAATTCTCACAAACCGTGGGTAAGTGCTGTACCCAAAAAGGGCCAAGCAAGCATTCGCAATTTTTATCAGAAAGTAGAAGTCAAATGAAACAGCAAACGTATCTTAGATATTAGTTTATTTATCGTAACCCAACGAGGCTGATCCTTTCGTGAAAGATCGCGAAACATTACATTTGTGTGAGACCAAAAATGTCCTATATAGATCAAATAACCCTCATTTGTTGATATGTCACAAATTTTAAAAAATTGCCAATTCACTAGATTGACCAAAGTTATGCCTACCGAGATGTTTCAACATAAGTTGAATAGGGGAATAGGGGAGTGCCTAAATAATTCCATCACGCCTAAAGTTGTGTATCTGGATTACTGTCTGTTAGCTATGAAAGCTGGTATTATTTTAGATGAAATATTCAGTTTTTGTCTTCGAATAACCAAAATAGGATGTATTCGGCGTTTCCACGAGGAGTGACCACTAAATGAAAATTATGGAATGTATTAGGAGGATAGGATCATGTGTAGAAGTTCACGTAAGTGAGGAAAGTTTTTGATTGCCATTTGATTGGGAGTGGCCAGAAACGATTATTCTCCATATGATTCAAGCAACTCACAACTTCCGTTTGAAGGCGAGCTAAAGTAAGAAGACGATCCCGCTTCTGCGGTTGGGCGTAGGGTTTGGGACCCACCACATAAAAACGAAGTACCAATGAAAAATCGAAGGTTGAGACCAAGGTGGTAATCTGGTAACCGATGTCCAGGGCATACTGCGATTATGGAGGGAACACTTCTCCGACCTGCTGAATGGCAGTGAAAGTACAACATCAGGAGATGGCGAACCCGATTCCCCAAGCGATGACGATGGAGTAGATGTTCCATTACCCGACCATGAAGAAATTCGAATAGCAATTACCCGCCTGAAGAACAACAAAGCGGCAGGGGCCGATAGATTACCGGCTGAGCTATTAAAATACGGCGGCGAAGAACTGATAAGGTGCATGCATCAGCTTCTTTGCAAAATATGGTTGGAAGAAAGCATGCCTGACGATTGGAATCTCAGTGTGCTCTACCCAATCCATTAAAAAGGGAGATCCCACAATCTGTGCCAATTACCGTGGGATAAGCCTCCTAAATATCGCCTATAAGGTTCTATCGAGCATACTATGTGAAAGACTAAAGCCCACCGTCAAAAAACTGATTGGACCTTATCAGTGTGGCTTTAGACCTGGAAAATCCGCAACTGACCAGATATTCACCATGCGCCAAATCTTGGAGAAGACCCGTGAAAAGAGCATCAACACACTCCATCTTTTTGTCGATTTTAAAGCTTCTTTCGATAGCACGAAATGGAGCTGCCTTTACGCCGCGATGTCTGAATTTGGTATCCCCGCAAAACTAATACGGCTGTGTAAGTTGACGTTGAGCAACACCAAAAGCTCCGTCATGATTGGGAAGGACCTCTTCGAGCCGTTCGATACCAAACGAGGTTTCAGACAAGGTGACTCACTATCGTGCGACTTCTTTAACTTGATGTTGGAAAAAATAATACGAGCTGCAGAGAAGAGAGAAGAAAATAGAGAAGGTACAAGGTACATACAAGGAGAAGGTCTTCTACAAGAGTGGACAGCTCCTGGCGTACGCCGATGATATTGATATCATCGGAAGCAACAACCGCGCCGTTTGTTCTGCTTTTTCCCGCATGGATAAGGAGGCGAAGCGAATGGGTCTGGAGGTGAACGAGGACAAGACGAAATATCTCCTGTCGTCAAACAAACAGTCAGCGCATTCGCGTCTTGGCTCCCACGTCACTGTTGACAGTCATAACTTTGAAGTTGTAGATAATTTCGTCTACCTGGGAACCAGCATTAACAGTAATAATAATGTCAGTCTGGAAATCCAACGCAGAACCACTCTTGCCAACAGGTGCTACTATGGACTAAGTAGGCAATTGAAAAGTAAAGTCCTCTCTCGACGAACAAAAACCAAACTCTACAAGTCTCTCATCATTCCCGTCCAACTTTACGGTGCAGAAGCATGGACGATGTCAACATCCGATGAGACGGCACTAGGAGTTTTCGAGAGAAAGGTTTTGCGGAAGATTTATGGTCCCTTAAACATTGGCAACGGCGAATACCGCAGACGATGAAACGATGAGCTGTATGTGTTATTCGACGACATAGACATAGTCCAGCGAATAAAAAAACGGTAAGCGGTGTCTACGCCAGTCAAGAAGAAGAATAAGTTTTTTTATAATAGGACAAAATCAGGACAATATTTCGTCAAGCCCCATATACCTAATATAAGGATTATCAAACATCCGATGGGCTTTATACCGGTTATATATCGGTTAATATGTAAGATACCTTAGTAAAATGGGAGCGTATAGTCTAGGATATAATGTAGCTTGATAGTGAGAATGAGTGAATTCGGTTCAAGAATTGTCTCAGCTCTCATGTTACTGTATATAATGACTTGCGCTAATCTGGTGGACTTTATGTCGAATATATGGGTCAAATTGTGTGTTATCTTAATAAAATTACAAAAATAAATTGCGAAAGTATAAAATGTTGGTTATACTCGAATTTAGCTCTTTTTTTCTTGTTCTGTGGTAATTTAGAAAAAAAAATTAGATGAGGCAATTATTCAAGAAAAATTTTTCCTAAGATTTTCAAAATTAATGAAAATTTTCGGTCAAAAATATATATTGTTTTTAAGAAAAAATAATTATTAAAAAAAATTCTCATTATTTTTTTAAATATTTTGAATTATCATATTTGTACAATTTACTAACCTTTATACTCCGTTTACTCAAATTCTTCTTTAGGGTTCCTTTCTATTCACCATACTTTTACAATACAAAAGTAGAACCCTGCTCCAACGTTATGCATATTCCTTCGAAATTTACCCAACTTTAGTTCGTTTCAGCTCACCTGCCCGGTTGAACGTAAAGTTCTCAGCGTTTCAAATGTAGAGCATAAGAAAAGAAAAGAAACAAACATAATTAAAAATAGCGGGAATCTAAAAAAATATAAATCATTTAGTTGAATTAAAATCCAAAAAATTTTAGTATATTCTTTGCAAGCAAAGATAGTAGTTAATACTCTGTGTGTGTTTTAAGTAATAATTAAAGAAATTAAGTAATAAATAAAAAATTTTAATCAAAAAAAAAATTGTGTAAAATTAAATTAAGTCAAATTAATTTATTACCAAAATCGTAATTTAATAAAAAATCAAATTTTTATTGCCAAATATAATAGTGATAAAATTTACCAACCATCAATTAAATATAATTATACACATTTTAAAAACGTCCAACCGCTCTAACACCAACAAAGTTGTTAAATAAGTAATAAAAAGCGCGCGACAGGTCAACAAAGGCACTACATTTTATGAAATAACTAAACTTTAATACAAATAATCTAGAAGCGTTTAAGGTGCGTTGGAATTTTTTCTATAAAGAAAATTGGCTGTAGATTTCAGGAGATTTCTTAAAAATATTTTCGTTTCTGCGCATTGCTGTTAACAGTTAGAGTTAGGGGCTTCGTGTCGCGCAGATACGTGCATTCTCACTCGCCATTTGCTTGCCAGTGTGATACTTTTAAGCTAACGGAATTGAACCTGTGAAATGTAGATGAGTTATTGACAGTCAAAATTTGGCGGGAAAATTTTTTTTTTTATTGAAAAAGAAACTAGTATATTTTTCATAAATCAAAATAGAAATATTTCATTTTTGTAATTAAAATTATAATTTAATTTATATAATTTAAAGTGTTCAATGAAAAATTGATTTTTATTAAAAAAAAAATATCTGCAATAATAAAATAAAAAAATTGAAATAAAGTTACCAAAAATAGTCCATATTTACATATTAATTAACGGATAATTCGTAAAAAAAATTACTGAGGAAAAATTAAGTTGAATATCAAAAAAGAATTTCTTCTCACTTCTTAGTTCTTTATAATACGATAAAAACTAATATACGATAAAAAACTTTGTTATAAAAAAATATTTAATATTTAAATTTATTTTTTTTTTATTTTTTTTATTTGCTTTTTATAAAAAAATATCAGAATTTTTTAGAAACAAGTTAGGAAGGGCTAAGTTCGGGTGGAACCGAACATTTTATACTCTCGCAATTTATTGATGTAATTTTATTAAGATAACACACAATTTGAACCACATTGAAGTCCATAAGAAAATTATTATATATAGTATATGAAGGCTGAAGTAATTTGTGAACGCCCATTTTCCACTTTTTTTAAAAATCTGAATGCAGCTGTCATTTCTGGGATTGTGTGGGAGGTGGGCGTGGTTATTATCCGATTTCTACTATTTGTATGGTGTATAATGGGGTAGGTAAGGGAAGTGAATGTAGAAAGTTTGGTTAATATTAACCTATTTGAGGGCGGATCCACGCGCTCTTAAAAAAAAGAGATTACACCCAAATATGCCCCTCCCTAATGTGATTCCCTGTACTAAATTTTACTTTCATAACTTTTTTTATGGCTTAGTTATGACAAACCTCCTCAGGGAGCCAAAGAATATGTGTACCAAGTTTCATTATGATATGTCAATTTTTACTCAAGTTATCGCTTGCAAGGACAGACGGATTTCAACTCCACTCGTCATCCTGTGCATTTATATATTATATAACCCCATATCTAACTCTTGTATTTCTGGGTGATACAAACAAACGTTATTTAACAAAACTATAACTAGGTTAGGTACGAAGGCTGTTTCCTTAGAAAGGGAAACCCACTTAGACTATCAAGAGCAGTCCTTTGTGATGCTGTAAAATTCAACCCCCTCACTTATTTGAAGAGGTTTTTAACTTCTGTATACGCTAATTCGCGGGGGTGCCCAAAAAATTAGATCCAAGGATTTTTTGTCTAGATCTCGCAAAGTCGGGACATTCCAAAAGGAAATGCTGGGAGGGTCTACCTCAGCTACTTCTTCGCTGCTTTTACCGCGTGAATCCCGATGGGTCAATGGCCAGTTAGAACACCTATAACTTGGGAAAGATTGAACTTGTTTAGGTCAAAGAGTTCCCTTGACCTCTTGCGATTTACTTTGGCCCAGAATGACCTTGCGACAGAGCAGGTGCGAGTGACTGTTCAGCGCCTGCTCAGTTAAGCTGTGACCCATTCATCCGGAAGCAAGTTGCAAGAGGACAGCGGCGCTCGTATGAGTTCCCATTCCACTGTAAGTGAGACCGAAGTGCCTAGCCTAGCAAGCTCATCAGCCTTGCAGTTTCCTGCAATTCCGCTGTGGCCAGGCACCCAAACTAGTATGATTGCGAAGTGTTCCGATGCAACTGATAGCGAGGACTCGCAATCCTTTACCAGCTTAGAACGCACAGTCAAGCGACTCTTTTAAAATTCTGCCTTGATAGTAAAATTTTAAATTTTGTATTATGTCCTGACCAAAAAGTTCGATTTATGGAAGGAGATTTGCATGAAAATTGCCTATTCAAGAGTTCGAGTTATGGAGAACTTCGAGTTATAGAAATTCGAGTTAGGGAAGGAAATTTGTATGAAATTTGGCTTCTAAACGCTATTGCTTATTCAAGTGTTTGAGCTATGGAGATCTTCGAGTTATAGAAGTTCGAGTTTGGAAGTTCAACTGTATAATAAATAAATATTTTTCGTAAAAAAGTAAAAAAAAAAAATTAATAATCTACACAATCGATGTACTTTTCCCTACGCCAAAAACACGTTTTTTGACATACTTCTATGCACAAGTATATATGTATGTAAATAGATCAGCAAATTTAGCCCAATAATGATTACTTTGACATTAAACTAGAAAATTTATGATTGCAAACATTTATTGCTCTTTTTTAATCTCAGCAATTAATATGCGAAATAGGTCATTTTGTAGATTATATTATATTAGGTTAGAATTAGGTCACCGTGCGTTAAATGAAATAAATACAAAATACGAGCATGGACCAAATAAAACAATACGATTACACACATTTATATTTAAATTTGTTCATTGCTCTCAATTCATGCACACAAAACAAGTCCACCCAATTATGTTGCTTTATAAAAAAAATATATTTTTTTTTTTAATTTCAGAAATAAGAAATTTACAAAATGAGTGACAAATTTTATGGGTAAGTGTAGCATATGTTAAAAAAAATATAATAACAAAAAATTAATACGAATTTTAATTTAATAAGAATTTTATAGGATTCTTGGAATAAGCTGATCATACATATATTCTTATAAAAGAACAATTTTAGGGTAAATTCAGGATTCAGTTAAGAGATATCTCAATTTTTCATAAACTCTGTAAGCTTTTCTAACATCTAACGGTACTTTTATGAATTCAAAGATATAATGTTTATAAGGAAAATCTCTCTAAACTACCCAACACTTTATCACTATGATCAGATTACACACTCGATGAGATCTTCTCTATTTGGGATCTCACATCCTTTCTCTCACTCACTCGCTTTGTTTACTTCTTTCCATCTTATTCACTTTCTACCTCTTATCCTGTGTTCCAATTTTTTTTTTTTTTTAAACTGACGTTGTTCTTAATAGTCTAGAATGTAAGTGACCCAATTTTTTCAAGTTAAAAGCTCATAACCCTAATTTCTAAATACATCCATAAGATCCTCAACGCTCTAAAACTTCCAGTTTGGTACAATTATAATACTATATGTATCTCGTTTAGATTACAGTGCTTTTTTGAAAATTTTCTATAGTGTAGTGGAAACACGTCACGTTCCACGTCAGTTTCTAGTATTAAAACAAGTTGGGAGGACAATAATAATATAGATATATGCCAAATAGATGCCGTTAGTTATTTGAAAATAATTTATTTTTCACGAAAAGCTGTTAGATGATAAAGCTTTCATGAAAGCTTGCGATTTCACATACAATGATGCTTCAAGCTTTAGTATTAGAACAGACAATTACTTGTTGAGGATTAAACCATAATAGCACCCTATTATATAACAGATATTTCATTGGAAATTTACAAGCTTTCAAGCTTTCATGCTACCATCATTACTTTTAATATCCCTACATTCCTATCTTCATCATTCTATCTCGCCAGTATCTGTCCAGCCGACGATGCGCCTTATCCCAACTACACTGCTGTGCTGCAACAGCAACAACAACAAATAAATCAACTAAGTCAACTCAATCAAGCATTAACCGGTCTAAACTCACAAACCGCCGAGTTAACGAGCTACTACGGCACTACAGCGCCCAACACCAACACCAATAACACAAGTGCCACTTCAGCCGTTACTGCGTCGAATGCTTACGACGCCACCAACTCACAAAGTCGGTTACTTGGACCGAATTTGCATTACTTCGGCGGACCGAATAATATACAACCACCACAGCAACTACTCTACAATGGCGGTCTTGTGCCACAGCCGAAAGGTCTAACCGAAACTGGGCCTTACAACATACCGGCCAGCAGCTTAGCGCTTACGGGTTCGATTGGCGGCATCGGACCCAACTTTAGCACTACAGCAGCTGGGATGTCATTCAGTTTCAATCGTAATCGTTATATGCCCTACAGTCGCACAACTAACACGACCGGCACAACACCATTTCCACCGTTGAATAGTGCGCTGACGCTACCATCGGCTATGCCAAGACCTTTAAGTACCCTACCGCTGACTACGGCTATGAATACGACCGCACAGCAAATGTATGCGACATATCAGCAATTCGCTAATATTTATCGGAGCTACTCTAATTTGCTTAGCGGTCCACCACTGGCAAGTACAGCGGTCACAACGGCGATGGGTGTGGGTATAGGCACCGCTGTAAGTGCATCAAATGAGCACGGCAGTGTCGACAAGACTACGACTATGTTGGCAGATAGTAATAGACGTGCCGTTGCATCGATAGCAAATGTTGGTCCAATTGTGGGTTGTACTGCCGGTCGACGTTGTGTCAATTCGGCTAATGGCGCTGCGTTGGATGTGAATACCATGATGACTGGCGGTGAGGCTAATGCGGCGGCAAAAAAAGGTTGTGATTTATGCTATAACTGCACCACTCAATCGATAACACTACAAATCACCAATCTGGATTATACAATGGAGGAAGCGAGTTTACGCAATTTCCTAATGGGACAATTAAAGCCGATAACACCGGTCTTGTCGTTGGTCTTCGAAGGCAATTCGTACGCAAAAGTCACTGTACCCGATATGTTTGTAAGTATTTTGTGATTTCAAGACAGCAATGGTTAGAAAATTTAATATATGCATTACATATTTACAGTTCGCCAAACAAGTCGTCTCGAATTTACATCGTAAGAAAATCGGTCATAAACGTATGCTAGTCTCCTATACACGTGACTCCTCACAGACGGAGATCAATACACTGCGTTGTCAAGTAGCTGGGCTCCTTAAGGTGAGTTCCATACTTTATATATACGTTTTAAATATATAAATTTTAAATTTTATATAACATTTTTTTTTTAATTTGTAACTAACCTAACGTAAATGACTCTTTAGCGTGGCAAACCAAAATGTAGTAAGAGTACTTCTTCTAAATTGGCGTCAATACCACTTATTTGCGTGGCATAGACTGAGTCCAAATTAATACGTTGGCCGTTTCTTAGATACCAAACATGCGTATACGCTCTACAATTCCTCATCTACTAACATCAGTACGTAGCACACAACTCACATTTGCAAGGCGTTCAGACGTTTTTATATCCCTTTTCCATTTATCAGGGATCTCATTGTTGTGGCGGCAACAAATGACTGATGGTGGTAGATGACTGTTAGTAGATGTGGTATTGCCGGAGCGTTCTGCTAATGTTGGTCTAGGATCGGACAAGCAGGACATACAGCCATGTTTACACAAATAACTCAAAGCCAATTCTGAAGCAAGCACTACAAGTGAAACAATTAATATAACACAAACTCAATACTTTTTTAATAAAATATTATGTTGTTTATTTAAATATTCAATGAAATGCCAAAATAAAAATAAAAATAAAAATATTAAAAATATAAATAAATAAATATAAATAAATAAATATAATATAAATAAATATAAATATAAATAAAAATATTAAAAAAATATTTTCTTCGGATTCGAGTAATATGATTCCTTAAGTCCAGCAGTTAATTATTTGTACCACTATTTCCTCTAAGACTAATTGACAGATTCCCGGATTAATGCTGTGACCTTGCGGTAGCTAATCCAGCTTTTTTTCCTTTCCCTAAAAGATGTCGAGTCCCGTGAGAAACCCAAATAACCTCATGAAGTTTATAATCTGTTCACACTTCTCTTTTTCCCAATTTTTTCAAGTAAATGACCCCACTTCGAGACCTTTAAAAGTCATATTTCGAGCGTATATTGTTCGATATTAAAGTAGATACTGATATCTCTACCCCGGAGGCTGCCGTGATGTAATTTCCTGGTTACAATCATATCAGTTGGATTCTTATACAGTTGTACTTCCCTAACTCGAATCACCATAATCCACAAAAAAACTTCAAGTTAGAGAGATTTCGAATTATGGAAGGAAATTTGTATGAAATTTTACTTCTATTTCCAATTCAAGAGTTCGAGTTATGGAGAACCTCGAGTTATAAATAGAAGTTCGAGTTACTATATAAGGATTGGTGATATTAGAGTTGATTACTTATGGCATTAACAGGCAATAGTTGATCGTAGAATTGACTTTTTCCACAGTATAATATGTTCCTCTATCATAGAACCGTTTCTAATAATAAACCACCCCGATAGGGTCTTCCATATTATTCCATATTATTCAACGTCATTTGTTGAGTATCGGTTGTCGAATTGAAGCATTTTCTGCTACTTTAAACGGGATCTAAATCACTTTTGTAAGGTCCTTCGACACAGACTTCAATGACATGTACAAAACAGTTGACTGAACCTAATAGTTCACACGGATTTGGGAAACGAGTTTACTCACCATCGGCTTTATAAGAAATTAGTCTTTTAAAGGGTGATCCAAGTAGAGGTACTTTTTTTAATAGCCTTTTTTGACAGAACAGACCACGCGTGAGTCGTGTCAAGCTGTCATGTAATTTTTGTTCAATATTGTTTGGTATTTCTGTAAAGAATGTGTTTCGCACACTTTGCTCAACTTATGGTCAACATTATCGGCCTACTGAGCGTACTATTCGCAACACCATCACCCATCTTGAGACCCAGCATTCATTATTGGATAATATTCGACCGAATAGACCATGTCCAGCAGAAGAAAATATAGCAGTTATGCCCGACTGTGCATGAGACAGCATAACACATCTTGTGCAAGAATTGAAATCGCCACACCAAGCCACATCGCTTCGCTCTACGGGCTCTTGAAAGGATCCAAGAAGATCCGATGTTTTCGAGCCAAATTCTGTTCAGCGATGAGGCCCATTTCTGGTTCAATGGGTATGTAAACGAGCTAAATTTGCGCATTTGGACGAAGAGTAACCTGAAGAGATGCAAGAGCTGTCATTTCATCCAGAACGAATAACGGCTTGGTGTGGTTTGTGGGTCGGTGGAATCATTGGCACATATTTCTTCAAAAATGATGCCGGTGAGAACGTAACCGTCAATGACGATCGTTATCGCGCCATGATAACCGACTATTTGATGCTTGAAATTGAAACTCGTGATCTTGGCGGCATTTGGTTTCACTTCCCACACATCGCATCAATCAATGAATTTATTTAGAAAACATTTTGGTTAGCAGATAATTTCAACTTTCGGGCCGGTGGATTAGTCACCAAGATCGTGTGATATTACACTATGTAAAGTCTATGGGGACATTCCCGCTTAGATTCGGGACTTGGAGCAATATATCACGCGTCTCATTCGTAATTTTCCAGTCGAAATACTCGAACGAGCCATCGAAAATTGTAATCAACGAATGGACCATCTAAGACGTAGTCACGATCAACATTATAAAGAGATAGTTTCCCATTAATTTTTTTTCATAATTAAAGTAGGTAACCTCGAAATGGATCACCCTTTAGTGTTCGTTTCTTTAGATTTTTTTGGACACATTTTTTTGGCGTAGTATTCAAATGATTTTATAGATTTCCGGTGCTTTGTTGACTTTTAAAGGCCAGTTTGGGCTTATGTACTAAAGAACACCTTCTATAGATTAGGCTAACAATAACGAACTTTAATTTAACATTACTTAAAGAAGTTATAATTCGAGTTATCTACCTATTTATTCACTGTACTACGTTCTTTGAAATGCAGGACGTGCCTTATTACACGCTACCGATGTACAAGTTCCGTGAACTTTTTCAAGCGCGTTTCAAGACCTCAATTAGCGTATTGGATCTCTACAAAATGCCCGATATCTGTACGATCAGTGTAGATAATAGTGAAGAGAAATTCATAAGCCTACAAACGGGCGTCATAAATTCGCTGGAGAACTCACCCTTAATGGAGGGTCTACAACATAGTGTACCCTATTGTACAGTGCACTTCAAACGCGAACAACATAAAGGTTGGGCTGAACAAGATATTGAACCGTTACCGAATGTCTGGATGACAATATCGGAAATACAAAGAATTATCTATCCACTATTGAAAAATCATCCGGGTGACATACCGGTCGCATCGCTGGTTCACTGCATCACCGGACAGATGAACACCGAAATCACAGCCAACGAGAACGGTGTCAATTTGGAACACTTGATATGCTGTGTGCAGGGCATACAGATACAGGTGAATAATTTTGGCATCAAAATACTCGGTTGGCTGGAGGTGGACAAGGAGAATTACGCCAGTTACGCGGCGCCACTTAATGCGAGCATTGGCGCCACCAGCGCTACGTCGTCACTAGAACGCAGTTTGTATGCGAAGTCGGCGTGTAGCGCCAGTGATCCATTATACCTGATATCGCGTGAGGTTATCGAGTTGGTGAAGATGTCACCAAAGTCTACAATGAAATTCAATCGTTTCATACCAGCCTATCATAATCACTTTGGCAAACAGTGTCGCGTCGCCGATTACGGTTACACCAAGCTGATCGAACTATTTGAGGCGTTGGCCACCGTCGTGCAGATCATTGGTGACGGCGAGAATCGACAGATCACCTTAACGCATCGCACGCAATTACGACGCTTCACCTCGGATCTATTGCGTATACTGCGCGCACACGGCAACAAATCGGTGTTGCTGTCGCAACTACCAACGATCTTTGCACAAACACAAAATCGCAGTTTCGACGTGACCGATTATGGTGTATGCGATATACGCGACATCCTGGATGGGCTGGCCAATTCGAATGTGGTAGTGATGTCACGCGTACAAAACTGCGATGACATGCTCATCTCGATGCCGAAACGTAAACAAACCAATACCGAACTGGAGAAAACTATATTATTTGCAGGCGAAATGGTCGAACTCTTTCGCAATGCACCACAATACACCATACTGTTTCAGAAATTCGTGCGCTCATATCACTATCACTTCGCTTATCAGTGTCGCTTGAGTGACTATGGATTTCTGAAGTTAGCCGATCTTATGGAGGCCATACAGGGTATTGTCGAAATGGAGCAGACGAGTGATGAGGACAAAAAGATATACTTATCACCGAAGGTGGCGCGTCGCGTCTTCGCCGAACAGTGTGAGGAGCTCGTGCACAATATAACGGGCAATGCGCAGACTTGTATGAAGTTGGATGAGATGTTGCAATTGCATAAAAAGAAGTATGGCTATCAAATACAACCGCAAACTTTGGGTGTGAGCAGCATCTCGGAAGGTGTCGAACTGATGCCTTACATAGAGGTGTGTAACAACCGATTTTCAATTAAGTCTTATATAAAATTGCTATATATTTTAGTTGATTGAGAAGGAGAAGGTTTTATGGATCATATGTCATGGCGAGGATACCGTCTTCCGTAATCAATGTTATCGCGCTTGTAAACTGATCTTAATGCACGAAACAAATTTGCATACAAGCTTCAATGATTCTACTTCAAGTGATACGAAAGAGAATCAATGCAAGAATATTGCGTTGAGCAGTTTGATTGATGAATTCAACAAGAAATATGAAGAGAAGTTGAGTGAATGCACAGTTAGGGCGATGAAACATCTGATCGAGGTAAGTGGGTTTCACTGCGTTCTTGAAAATATAAAAAATCATTTCTTTTGTAGATCTTTAAGGAGGAAGACATTGATTATGTACGCAGCACAACGTTCCTGAAATTTCTGCTCAGCATTATACGCCTAGTGGAAAAAAGAACTAATGTTATGTTAATTGAGATCAAGAGCTCCTTGCATTGCAATATTACAACCACCTTCGAATTTGGTAAGTTCAACTATTTCAGGGTTAAAATCATACAAAAAGTCTAGATTAAGATGGATTGAGAGGTATTTGGAATTGGAGAAGCCTTGACCCCGGCTTCTTTATAGTGAGAGAACAGAGTTTTTCGATTTTGGTCAATAGTCAATTCAGCTTCTGAAACTAACTTGGACGGTCAAGGTTCTCCTCTCTGTTGGAGGACGACACCGAGGGCTCTTCATATTATCTAAACTAAAAAGAAGAATAGCGTGCAGTTATAAGAGACCTTCGGAAGTGGTATACACGATTCTCTTTCTCTGACACCTAATCAACTCGTTTTTGGTGAACTCAGAACTTTCATGTAAACGTAAATATTTGAGAGAAAGTCTTTACCCCTATTTGCAGGTTTTCCGAACCTATTCTCTGTCCTAACTGCATTTAACGACATTTTTGTGATCAATGTCGGACTGACACAGGAGCGCAGCGAAATTTCTTTGCAACCAAATTACGAGCGTAAGTTTGAGCATAAATTCTCTTTGAATACAGAGCTTCCATATGCTAATTTTTATTCTTAGTCAACTTGAGCTCGTCATTGAATCGTTCGGGTAACGCAGTCAAGACGCAGGCGAGTAAACAGAAAGCAACACGCACTCTCAGGCAACCGCTTAGCGAGAATAACAACAGTCGCAGCTATAGTCTACAGGGACCTCCAACAAAAACGCGTGCGCTCTCGGTCGCCAGCGAGAATAATAATTATCAGCCAGCGCCAAATTACAAAGGTAAGGTTGCGAGCGGCGCAGTATTTCAGCCCGCTGCAAAGCCGCAACGTGCCGCCGCGCTAAAACCGAAATCACAACCGCTACAACTACAACAACAAACACAAGCACAACAACCACATCAACAACAACAGCAACAACAACTACAACACATGCTACAAGCCCAACAACAAATGCAAACTGGTCTCGGTTACGAGTCTAAAAACTTTACAGCAGTCGGCACACATATAAGCTATAATGGCAACGCTTCCATCTATTCGGTCGCCTCAAATAACTCCAGTTTGAATACATCTGCTTCAAGTTCTTCACACAACAACGAAAATTCATTTAATTCATCTTTCGGCGCTCTAAATAGTGCGTTGAATTCATCGACTTTGTCTTTAACCGATTTGAATGGCAGTCGAACGCAATTGCCACCGCAAGTACCCACTACAATTGCGTCCAATGCGCATATGAGCGGTAACACGAAACTCTGGGATCGTCGACATGCCGCTGCTATAGCTGCTGCTGCCGCCGCCTCGATGTCCTACCAACAACAGGCAATGTTGAGTGAGAATGTGTCGGGACTGCCGTCGCTTATAATGTCCACAGCCGAAAGTGCGGTTATGGATGGACATCGACAGCATCAGCATCAAAGCCTACAACAACAGCAGCAACTACAACAACAGCAAATTTTCCCAACATCTATGGAACCGGTTTCCTATGTCGATCAGACCAATTTGCATTTGTATCCGATGTTCGAGCCACCAAAGCCCGATACACCACCGTCCAATGTGAGTATTTTTATGTAAGATAGAACTATTATTGGAAATATATTTGACATTTCACTCAATAGTCAGGGCAGATAATTTAAAAGTTAAACCGATTTTAAGAGTCACTAAAGTAACCTCGTTAAACTAACATTAGACTTTTGACTCCCTATCAACTTCTGCTGGATAGTTTTTCTAACCTAGTCTAGTTCAATATCAGTCGATTTTAATAGACGGTAAAGCATCCTCTGTAAAATTAACATTAGACTTTTGACTCCCTCTCAACTTCTTCTGGCCAGTTTTTTATAGTTTTAGTATAGTTAAATATCAGCCGATTTTTTAAGTCACTATAGTTACCTCGGTATTCTTTTGAATATTAACTCGAGTATTTTGGCTCTCTATCAAGTCCTTCCGGACAATTTTTCTAGACTGGTTCAGTAACCGGCGAGTTTAGCCTGTGATGTTCAATGAAACCTCAGAGAATCGGAATAAAATATGTATACCTGCCTTTAGTACCTTTAAATCCATTAAATCTTCACATTTTTTCTGTTATTTTTATGCCGATTTGGTCTGATAACTTCCCTTAAAACGCTGTTGCTTCTTGAATAGATTACTATATGTACGAACAGCTGATTACATTGTTTTGTCTCACTGAGATGATAGAACTAAGTTCTTATGGGTTTTCTAGATTCAACACAGTCTAAATTCGTCTAAAATTGTAAACACAAAATTTAATTTTTAATTTTTTTGTAACTTTTAGAATATGCCTTTCTGGATCGATCCAATTTGGTCGCATAACACAGCCGACAGTGAGGCGGGACAAAATGCTTTGGTAAGTAATGAAAATTCTAACTCAAAACCATTTCAAAATCAATCAAACAAAATTTTTGAAATATCTTTCCACAGCTCAACATAAGATTACCGGAATTGAAATCGTTCAATGTATTACCCATGGTATTATCGCCTTATACGCTTTCAAAAGCCGAAAATATGAAACAAAAAGTATTTAATTACGAGAATCATGATAGAAAAATCGCCTAAATTAGCGTAACCAATTAATTATATAGAAATCAAATACCCAGTTGTTACTAATTAGAGTGGAAAAATGGTCTTTAAATTGTGTACGTCCTTAAAAAAAAAAACAAAAAAAAATCAATTAGTTTAAGTCTTTTATTTAATTATTAGTAATTTTTAATAATAAAAAATTGTAATGTTACCACGACATTGAATTGAATTGTTCGTATGTGTAACAAGCGATTGAGAAATATTGTTATTGTAATACCTAAAAAATGTTTGGTAGGGTTCAAAAGTGAGAAGAAGAAAAGTAAAATATTTTAACCACATTCAATTCGTTGTAACTCTGATTATTATTACGATTTTTTTTTTAATTAAGCCAAAATATTTAAATAACAATTTTAAATATTGTATTTATTGTAGTAATGCAACAACAAATGTGTCCAAAAATATATTTTGTAAGTGATTCAAATAAATAAAATCGAATGATTGTCATCAAAGTGCTTGGAAGAGAAATATTTAGAAATTATGGGAGAGGTCGTCTTTTATATTAACACGGAAAATCAAACTCCAAAAGCTTAAATTTGATAGTTGCGAACTAACTGAACATCGTTTTTTATATTAATCCAAACGGTTCGAAAAAATTTCCAATAAAAGCTTAAAAGCTTCGTTCATAAAATTATACTCGAGACTTTATTAGGCAAAATGTGCTGCAGGAGGACCAATAAATCCGAAATAGTCTCCAATACACATCTAGTCTCGAAATGTTCCATCAGAAACATTCCCACAACTATTTCGGGATATGGTTTATACAGATATAACTTTAGAGTTCCTTGCAAATCAAGTCTCCTTAGACCCACTGATCTCATCGGACCTATTACTAGAAGAAGTTCCGAGCAAATCAGGTTAGCTTAGACCCACTCATCCCAACGGATATATGACTAGAAAGAACCAACACCCAAAGAACCAACGGTACTCTCCAGATTGGTTCCAGATAATTAATACAATAACAATAAAGAAAGTCTAAGTTCGGGTAGGAGTAAAAATGTCCTCTGAATTAAATTAAAATATCTGAAAGATTTGCCGATATTTTCGGTGAAAAGTTACCCTTAGGCACTGAGTTCATCATGTAGATATCCGGGGTCTTCAAAATTTATAGTCCGATTTCGAAAATTTTTCCATAAGTAAAGCCACAGATGGTATACAGTATTTCTGTAAAATTTTATTCCGCCATCTTCATCGGTTCCTTATGTATATATTATAAAGTGAAGGAATCAAAATTGAGTTATATGGGAAGTTGACGTGCTTGTAAATCGATTTCGCCCATTTTTCAACCGTGTTGTCAGGGTGTCAAGAAAATATTATATAGCGAATGTCATTGAAATCGGTCGAGTAGTTACTGAGATATGGATTTGACCCATAAGTGGGCGACGACACGCCTATTTTCCATTTTGTAAAAAAATTTGAGTGCAGCTTCCATCTGCCATTTCTTACGTAAAATTTGGTGTTTCTGATGTTTTTCGTTATTGAGTTAACTCACTTTAAGTAATTTTCAACCTAACCTTTGTATGGGAGGTGGGCGTGGTTATTACTCGATTTCTTTAATTTTTGAACTGTATAAGGAAATGGCTAAAATAAACGATTGCAGAAAGTATGGTTTATACATTTTTTTTGTTTGCAAGATATATACATGGGCGGGGCCACGCCCACTTCCCCAAAAAAATTACATCCAAATGTGCCCCTCCCTAATGCGATCCTTTGTACCAAATTTTATTTTCATAACTTTATTTATGGCTTAGTTATGACACTTTATGTGTTTTCGGTTTTCGCCATTTGTGGGCGTGGCAGTGGACCGATTTTGCCCAACCTCCTCAGAGTGCCAAGGAATATGTGTTCCAAGTTTCATTAAGATATCTAATTTTTTACTCGAGTTATCGCTTGCACAGACAGATGGACAGACAGACGGACGCACAGACATCCGAATTTCAACTTCACTCGTCATTCTGACCATTTATACATATATATATAACCCCATATCGAGCTGTTTTATTTCTTGGTGACACAAACAACCGTTATGTGAACTAAACTATAATACTCTTGTGCAACATGTTGCGAGAGTATAAAAATATGCTTTATAATCCCTTAAATATAAAGATTATAGTTAATAAGAGACACCTGAGTATCGACAACTTCTAATCTTCAAACTGTCATTCTAGCCTCATGTCTCAAATGGCTTATATCAACTATAATTTCGATAGCGCCTGCTTGAAACGGAGAATTCTGGAAGTTTTCTGGGACACATTCACTTTGAGGCTCTACTTGAACTCTCAAATGACTATTTGAAGTTTAGGAGCTTATTCCACAGTTGCGGTTCCCGTTTTATAACAATTTTAACTACACTTCAACCACTTACCTTAAAAATTGGGTGTGACTATTTTGAAGAATGTATTCGCCAACTCAATGCCGAAGAAACAAGCGGCGTTCGCTGGAAAAGCACGCAACATTACCGGTATTACGCCGCTATAGAGTGCGAATGGACCGTCGGTGCGCATTAGTTCGACAAAGACACTTCGTATGCCATGTTTATATTTATCTGGTGGTGCTGTGTAAGGGAAAAAATATACAAATACTAACTATCTCTAAATACTGTTATAGATTTTCTGGGATAATCTAAATGCTCTTGTTTTTCCAAGACAGCTGGGCCTTCGTAACCGCAGCCAACCCTAATTTGTATTTGACCAAAGATTGTATATTCAGAAACTTACTCCAACAACAACTTTTCAAGAAATCATTTCGGATTGGGGTTGAGAAGTGACTTAAAGAAGAAACATGGAAGCCTTAGCTTTAGAAGGATGATATCATGTCTTACCAAAATGAGTCATTATCTCTATAAATTCTACCTTTCGTTAAACCCGATTTGGAGAAGCGGTTATCTATAGAAAGGCCTTTTAGAAAAGTTACGAAGACCCGACTGTATAGGGAGTAACATACCCTAATTTGTGTCCTTCATATACATATATAGAAAAATTATACGAAAAATAAAAATCGCACCTGTCTGTAGACGACTCTTGAGCACATCGGGCGGCATACCGACAACCCAGTAGGCAATACCAGACATACCGCCAGAAAAAATTGCTGATAACACCTCCATTTGCATATTTGGAAATTTTTGCTTGATCAAATCTTGAAATGCTTCGTACGTTGCAAAATATACAGCATTTGATGGCACATCTGGAAAATAATGATAAATATTATTCCGACGCATAAATATTTCGATATTACAAAGATATAAAAAGTGGTACGAATTATAAAAAAAAATATACACAAAGTTATTTCTTCCAAAAAGTTTGTATATTTTCATATTTTTTTCTATGCATTATAAAAGCCTATACTATATATCGCTACAACAACAATATGAAAATAATAATCATTAAGAAAATAGTGGTAATTTCTTGCTAATTAAAAAAACTATTGCAACTCCTTTTTTCCTCAAATATTTATAAGTGCACTATTTAAAATTAGTGTTATAGAAACTTCATTGGTCTTCTAAAACAATCGAGCGATGGCATCAAAGGCGTCATTGGCCAATTCGATGCCAAAGAAGCAGGCCGCATTGGCGGGGAAGGCACGCAACATAATCGGTGTAACGCCACGGTATAGTGCCAAGGGTCCATCACGTCGCATGAGATCCTTGAAAACGCTGCGTACACCTTTTGGATATGTGCCGGCGGGCGCTGTGAATGGAAATGAAATTATTAAGGTTAGGGAAATGTAGAACTTTGAGAAAATTAATAAGAATTATCTTTTAATACAGAATAAATGTAATAATGAAACTAATTTAAAATCGAATTTAATAAAAATAAAATCTTGGAAAAAACATAAAAACTTAAAATAAATAATAATTAAAATATAATAAAAAAATAAAATTAATAAAAATATTAGGTAAGGCATAAAAGTAAAGGGTTTTTCAAAAGCGACGCTACAAAAGTAGACCGATAGGCACAGCAAACGAGTCGAAATGATTAAAATTTACTACCGAAATTCAGAGCCAGTGGCCTCAACTTTAGGAGCGCTATGTCAAATTCATGGTCGTCATAATCGTCCTGTCAGATCAACAATTGAGCATCTAATTGAAAATTTTGAATTCACCGGCACAGTACAAAATGTTTCCGAATCTCTGAGACAATGAAGTGCCCGTAGTGTGGAGAATATTGCATTCCGCTGGCGGATGAATTGAGGAATACTGAAATCAGTCTCTCACACGTCTTTCTCAAGCGTTGGACATCTCTGTGACCTCGTTGAGACGAATTTTACGAAAAGATCTTAGCCGTATCGTGATGATCAAGTCCGGCACGTTACTGTGAATGGGAATCGCTAACGCTCAATGATAACCGAAAATTTTTGGCCCGAATTGGAATTGTGTGGACTTGGACAATATGTGGTTGCAACAGGACGGCGTCACACACCACACAGCGAATGTCACAATCGATTTATTGAAAACCAAGTTAGGTGAACGTGTTATCTCACGAAATGGCCCAGTCAATTGGACGCCTCGGTCGTGCAATTTGACGCCGTTAATCTATTTCAAGTCTATGGTCTAAGTGATGGCCATGCTAATGAAATCGAGTACCATAGATAATAGTATAGAATGTACTTTCACAGGAATAAAGAATTTCATTGATATCCCAAGCCAATAGCTCTCTTGTTGAAAAACCCTTTATTAATAGATACCTTGAAATGCTTTTTTATACCCTCCACTTATTTTTTCAGGTCATAAGTTAAGTGGAGGGTATAAAAAAGCTATATATCCGTCTGTGCGTCCGTCTGTCCATGCAAGCGATAACATGAGTAAAAATTAAGATATCTTAATGAAACTTGGAACACATATTCCTTGGCACCCTGAGAAGGTTGCTTTCGGAAAACCGAAAACCTATACAGAGCCATAACTAAGCCATAAATAAAGTTATAAAAATAAACTTTGGAACTTCGCATTAGGGAGGGGCACATTTGGATGTATTTTTTTTTTTTAAGTGGTCATGACCCCGCCCCCAAATAGGATTTTTGTATATATCATGCAAACCAAAAAAACTATATAAACCAAACTTTCTGCAGTCGTTTCTTTTAGCAATTTTCTTATACAGTCCAAAAATGAAAGAAATCGGATAATAACCGAGCCCACCTCCCATACAAAGGTTAGGTTGAAAATAACTTAAAGTGCGTTAACTCACTAACGAAAAACGTGAGAAACATTAAATTTTACAGAAGAAATATCAGAAAGAAGCTGCACTGAGATTTTTTTTACAAAATGGAAAATGGGGATGGCGTCGCCCACTTATGGGTCAAAAACCGTATCTCAAGAACTACTTGACCGATTTCAATGAAATTCGGTATATAACACTTTCTTGACACCCTGATGACACAGGTTGAATATGAGCGAAATCGTTTCACAACCACGCCTACTTCCCATATAACTCAATTTTGAATTCTTCTGATTCGTTCACTTTATAATATATATATTAGGAACCAATGAAGAATAAAACTTTACACAAATACTGCATTTGAGCTGTGACATCACTTGTGGAAAAATTGTCAAAATCGGATTATGACTTTTCAAGACCCCTGATTTCGAACATGAAGAACTCAGTGCCTAAGCGTAATTTTTCACCGAAAATATAGGTAAATCTCTCAGATATTTTAATGTAATTTATTCCCTCTGAATTTTTTTCTTATAACAGTTTGTCTCTGTAACTAAAATGGTTAAAATCGGCTCATAACTTCCCCCAGATCCCATATACCTAATTTTAGGTAATATAAAATTACATGAGCGTATAGTCTTCGATATATTGTATCCTGGCGGTGAAAACAAGTGTAATCGGTTCAGAAATTACCTCAGTACTCATATACTCTTTATGATGATTTTCGTTATTCTATTGAACTATATGCCGAATGTATGGGTCGAATTGTGTTATCTTTACAAAATTACATCAATAAATTGCGAAAGTATAAAATGTTCGGTTGCACCCGAACTTACCCTTTCCTTACTTATTTTAATAAGAGATTAAACTAGAGATAAAAATAGAATAATTGTTAATTAAAAATAATAATTTTAATAAAAAATTATAATTTTAATAAAAAAATAATAGTTTTAATAAAGAAATAAAATATTTTTTAATAAGATAAATATTTAATAATAAGATAGATTTTAATAGAAAAAATTATAATTTTAATATAAAAAATAAAATATTGTTTACTAAAAAATAAGAATTTTAATAACAAATACATATTTTAAAAAGTTAAATTATTATTTTTTTTATCAAAATTTAATTAATTTTTCAACATACCTGTTTGCAGTCTGCTCTTCAACACATCGGCGGGCATACCGACCAACCAATATGCTATACCAGCAGCACCACCGGCGAAAATCGTCGAAGTAACGCTAATCTTCTCGCTACCAGTCTGCTCTTTAGCCTTATCTTGTATGTACTCGTAAGCGAGAAAATAAAAGGCGTTTGCGGGCAAATCTAAAAAAGGCCACATACATAACAAAGATATGCTTTTTATTAATTATTTCTGTTCTTTTTTCACATATGCAATAATAATATGCGACATATTTAAAACACGCTTGCATACATACATGCAGACTTATGATGGCTTAGCAGTTAGACAGCACAACACCAATGAATGAAGGAATATTATTTTGCACTTTCACACAAATGAATGAAAAATGGTTAGTAACAAATTGAAAGAGTTATGAATAAAATAATATATGTACATTATATAACAGTACAAATTCGTAGACACATTAGCTTAAAATAGCTTGTGCCACATTTTCTTATGAAAAATAATGTATACTTAGAAATAAATATACAAATGCATACAGACACAGGCATGCGTATATCTGTGTGTTTACATAGTTTAAATATTAAAATAGTTATTTATATACATACATATTTATATACATATACATATATATAATACATAAGTATAAGTAAGCCTATACATGTGTATTAAAGAGCGCACTGAATGAAAACAACATGTATTAATACTGAAGGCGCGATAAGTCAAAAGGATGTTGTATTTCCTCCTTATCCACACACACGCACATATCCACTGTGTTTGTGCAATATGCTAATCTGTTTTATTTTTTTTTCGAAATTATTTTACAATAATTATAGAGTGCTCGGTAGTAACCGAACAACGTTCGAAGCCAGTGGGTAACGGATTATTTGGGCACCAAGTCTGGCGTGGAACAGTGAGAAGAAAATGAAATTGCGCTGTGCAGCAGATAGTTACTGATGTCATTATAAAAAAAAAAATTAAAAAAAAGAAGCGTGACGTGTAAGAAATAAATAAAAAAAAAATTGTTTATCTAAAAATATACATTATTACGCGGTAACAACGTAACACGTGAGAACTTTACGCTATAAAATGCAGTGGATTAACGTGTTGCTAGTTTTGGTGTTGTTGATTGTGAGTAAAAATTAATAAAAAAAGACTGAAAAATTAAAGTGAAGCAAATAAAAAGAAAAGAAAGCAAAAAATAAGGTTTTTTTATTAAATTGCAGTTAGCTATGTGCATATTTGTTGCACTTAACTGCACATAAATCATTAAATTAATATTAAATTTTACAAAAAAAAAAAATAATTAAAAATTATTAAAAATAAAAAAAAATTCAAAATATAATAAAAAAAAATATTATAAATAAAAATAATAAAAAAATGTTATAAATAAAAATAATAATTTTATAAAAAAAATTTTATACAAAATTATTTTACAATAAAAAGTTTACTAAAAAAAATAATTTGACAAAAAAATATTTGTCTTTTTCTAATTAAGTAAAAAAGCTAAAATTTAATTATTTTTTTCACACAAAAACACGCCCACAGCAGCACAACGTCAATGCGGCACGCATCAACGCCAAACAACATACAAAATATCAAAAGTATCAACAGCTCAAGCAACAGCATAAGAAGTTGGGACCACACGCGGTCGAACGTGCACACAATGAAGTCGCTACACACCGGATACAACGATTGCAACGAACGGAAGTGCCCCCATTACAGTTGCCACATGAGCCCACGCCACAATTGGCAATCGACACGCTACAATGTCCAATGGGCTGTGTCTGCCAGTATGCGCCTTTCGCCGAGCTATCCATCTCCCGTTGGATACAGCACATGCAAACGCGACGATCAGGTGCGCAGCAAGGCGACGATATTTGGGCAAATGAGCGTGTGCGCAGCAACAGTAATGAGGCCACCTACGACAATAGTGATGATGATGCTGATGATGATGATGATGCGTACTTGACGAATCTTTATATGAAACAGGCTACTTGTATACTGCAAGAGGAGAGTGATGTGGAGGAGCTGATACAGCAATTGCCACATGATTTGCATGCATTAATATTGCTATACACCAGCAGTGGTAGAAATAAGAGCAGTGAGTATTTATGTATAAAAAAAATAAAACAAAAATAAAAAAAAAAAATTGAATGAACAAAAAAAAACATAAAAATAAAAAAAAAATTTATAAAAAAAATCTATCAAAAAAAATTATAAAAAAAATCTATAAAAAAATTTATAAAAAAATTTATAAAAAAAATTAAAAAAAAATATCACAAAAATATAAAAAAAATAACCATTAATTGTTTGTAAGCATGCTGTGAAGGATAGCTGCACTCTGCGATAAGACCAGAGCGGCGCTTTGTAAAATGCTCAGTAACAAGATAAGCAAATGTTTACGCGCCTTTATACAAATTATGTATGCGCATATCAAACGACTCAGTAGCTACATACATTTATTTATTTTATTTTTTTCTACACCTCCTCTTTTTCTTTTTTCTTGCCACTACAAAACAAACAACAGTCAATCTGAGCACGCTGAAGCCACTCAATCAACTCAGCACCTTGGAAGTGCGCGGTGGCCTCAATCGCTCACTGCGCGTACTCTTCGATCAACCGCTTAGTTTTCTGCAATATGCCAACTTCGAATCGGTCACACTGTTGGGTAGCGATGACTACAAACGACCAAAGGATTCCATACATCCCAAGGATAGTTACGATTATAAGCCACGTAGTGAGTCGTATGACGATTTGGATTCGCTAGCCTTTGCGCCACTCGACGATTACGATGACAATATAGTGCCTTATGATATTTACAAACAAGAGCTGTTAAAGGCGCGCATGCCCACCTTCTATGGCTGGGAACATTTGCAAGTGTTGCGCATACACGGTTGCCAATTGAACGAATTGCGTTGGGAGGTGTTTGATGGACTGACCGCTTTGGATCATTTATCGCTGGAACGTAATGGTATTAGTGAGGTGCCACCGTTCTCCTTCTATGGCGCTTTGCATATACAGACGCTGTCGTTGGCGCACAATTTAATAGCTGATTTGCATTATCGCGCTTTAGCCGGTCTGCTGGAGTTAGAGGTGCTCGATTTGAGCGATAATCGTTTGGATAAGTTGAGTGAGCGTACTTTTCCGCCATTTCCGAAAATGTTGCGCGTCGATTTTCGCAATAATCCCATACGGAATATATTGCCAGCCAGTTTCTGGGTGATGAACTCCACACGTGCCATGCATTTCGATTCGAAAACGATGGCGTTGCGTTTGAAAAACAGTCAACCATTTGAATCGTTGTCGGAGCTGCAAACGTTGCATATTGGAAATGTGTCGGTCGGGAATTTGGGACAACATATGTTTAAGGTAAGCGGAAAGCATCATATTTAAGAGTTTAAGCTATAATATGAGAACAGTTTAAATTGGGTAACAACCACGCCCATAAGCCATTTAACGGTATTATTCAAAAGTAGCAAGAGGCAATTCGTCAATCCTAAAGCCAAAAGGAAAAGTAAGTTCGATACAAAATATTTAATTAAATCCGTGGCCACGCCACCTTTCAGTTTAAATATCATTAGCTCAAGATTATCGATTGATTTAAATCGAGTTTATTATATTAAATTTCTATTAGAGCCTCTTAGTAAGAACGAAAGATTAGCAAAATAGATTCTAAGCCACGCCTACTTTTCATAGTACGCCCTTTTAAATCATATTAACTCTTAGCAAAACTTAAGAATCACTAAAATTCTTTCCAAATCATATTCACCTATTAAATTCTTAGTAAAACTTAAGAATCGCTAAAATTGGTTCTAAGCCACGCATACTTTTCATAGAAATCTCATTCACTTGTTAAAGGTTACAATACATAAAATAGTTAGCAATAAATGTACGCGTCCATAAATCAATACAAGGTCCCATATCTTTTTTCAGAGTCATGTGAAGTATACTAAATGCTCACCACTCATTCTTACTCATTTAATTTACATTAAAATCAATTAAGTTCACTTTAAATTAAACACACTCAATTTACAGGGTTTAACTGCACTGGAGAAGCTGACTTTGCATGGCAATATACGCAGCATCGAATTCGACGCCTTTGCCGGTCTACACAAGCTACGCGAATTAGAATTGAGCCATTGTGGCATACAAGAGCTATCAATGGATGCTTTTATCGAATGTAGAGCACTAGAGGTGCTAGATTTATCCTATAACAACATCTCCTACTTTCCACCAGGTCTACTGGATGATCAACCCAATTTGGAAGAAATCTATTTGCAAGGCAATCGCTTGCGCACATTACCGCACACATTCTTCCTGCGTCCGAAATTGCGTTTAGCGCATCTTAGCGAAAATCCGTGGGAATGCAGTTGCGATATGTTTAATTGGCGACCGAAGATTACCAATCAGGTGCGTGGTTCACGCACAAAACGTTGCATCACCGACTATACAACGGGTAAGCAAATTTCATGCCGACGTGTGGACAGTTACGTCTATGACAATCGCTTTGCGCCACGTTGTAGCAATCATAACGAACGTAGCGTCTTCTACGTAATACATAAACAGTTGAATTGTGGACCCGGACGTGTGGTGACAACAAAACACAAACATATTCAACAACAAAACAGTATATTGCCACGTCCAGGTGTTAAACTCCCTGTACCACATTGGCGTAAAATTGAGCAAAGCAATTTGAAATTGATGCAAGATAAAAACCAAACACAAATTCACGCTGTGCGTGTGACGGATAAACAGCGTAACAGACCAGCAGCCGTTAACGCAATGACGCAACGGAATACATTGACATATGCAGTACAACAAGAACGTGCTAAACGTGTGGAACATGTTTTTGCAGACGAAGAGGAAGACAATGATATATCAAATGATATATATTAATGCAAAATAATATAATAATAAAAAATAGTATATGATGTTCATAAACAATGACGTCATGTGAATTTAAATGAAGCGCTAAAGTTTATGTCTACAAAAACCTGATAGATAAGAAGCGAACTTTGGTTTTAAAGCCTTAAGTTAAATAAACAAACGAAAGAAATTAATTGTTAGATTATCACATTATGATTAGTTCGTTATACTATGCATTAATTTAAGCACACAAAAATCATTGTAACATATTAAGAAGTGTAGGTATCGAATACAAATGTATGGTTTACAAAAATATTTCGAAAAGTTGAATATATATATGTACGTATGCTGAAGGTAAAAAATTGTTTCAAGAATTTAATAATTGCAACGAAGAAAGAGCATATTTTATGAAAAAAATTATATCACTTTGTAGTTTAATCACCATCATATTAAAAACGCTTTTTTAAACAATTATTTCTTAATTTTGTTAAAAAAAAAACTACACACACATACATACAACATTTCAAATCGCACAAAAATATATGTAAACATAGCACTTCACTTAAAAATTTAAGCATAAACACTAAAAAGCATGCTCATACACCTTTTTATAATTGTATTAATTATTTTAAATATAAAATAAAGAATTTGGTTTTCCATAATAACATGAGTTTTCATTCAAACACAACACAATACAAAAATATTTACACACTACTCACCGCGCAAAAGCGTCGCACAGCTGCCCTTATAAACACTACGTATACCGCCCTCTTTATAGAGTTGCACACCGGTATCGAGCATACCCTTGTATTTGCGTTCACCACCAGATGCTTGTTGCACTTGCAGCAAACACTTTATACGCTCACCGGGCGCTGTTATGACCGTTGACATCAAGCCAGAAAATGAACCCGCAATAGCAATTTGCGAGTAAGTTAATTTGGAATTTTCACCAGTTTGTTGTACGCGTTTGCCTAACGCGTAACCAGCAAAGCATAAGGCAAAAATTGGTGCTACACCGGTTAGCGGTGCAGTCATACCTTTGTATAAGCCTCTAAAACCTTCATTCTTAATTGTTTTGGCAGCACAATCAAAGGTACCGGTGTATAGTGGTGGCTGACCAGGCCCTGGTCGTGGCATAGTTTGCAGGCGCACCTAAGCAGTCAAAATATTAGCGTGAGTTTGTGTTATTTAAATGTTTACTAACCTTAATGGTGTCCAGCGGATGACCAGAAAGCACATTGCATATGCCACCGAAACCGCCACTCAGAAAAGCTTTGAAGGGATTAGCTTTACGCTCTTGTGCAGGTGCCTCGGACATTTTTTGTTTTCGTATGTGTTGTGTTATTGAATTCTTTAATAAACAATAAATAAATAAATATGAATTGTCATGCTTTTAATCGCAATACGTACTAGAAATATGTGATATGTATTCTAATTGGACAGCGCACAATTGAACTTTGTACTTGGCAGTATACTCTCAAATGGTTAGTGGATACGCATAACCTAGGAACGCACTCAATTTCTTTTGTGAATGCTTCGTGATAACACTATGGAAAATATTGGCGATGTTGTTTATTCAACTACAGCTGATTATATTTACAATGTTGGCACAGTTTGCATTACATACCCAAGTGTATTTTGCTGCCACTAAACTATGCTTTATATGACCGTTCTTGGTGGCGTAAACCGTAATACAAAACGTTTCCTTGAGTACTTTCACTATCGTGCAGACGTGTGATACGGAAATCTGTTGCTGCTGCTGTGATGCTGTGAAATACGTCCAATTGTTCAATGTTAATGAATTAAATACACTAGTGCAACAAATACCGCCAGGGTAGCAATTTTAAAACGTCAAATAAGAAGTATAAAAAATTATCGATAACTCAGTGCTATACAATCGACAGTTAAAAAATATTGTGCAATATTATTTAAGCCGCTTTTTTTAATTAAAAGTTGTTAAGAAAACTGTTTCTATATGTAAACTGTACACAAATAAAAAATCTAATTAATTTTGCGATGCATATATAATTTAAACCGATTTCTTTATTTTGTTTGCGATAAACATTCAAAAACGCTTTGAAGAGTAACAATTAATGAAAAATTTCAGTTTTCAGCTTTAATAGAATATCAACAATCCATTAAAATTATTACAAAATTTGGAATTCATAACACACATCAGCACAACCTTAATCAAATTCAAAGGAACATTTTAAACAACCAGTTAACTTTCAGACCAGCTTTTAGACATCTATGGTTGTGGTGTTTTACGCAAATAAGACTTTCCTGATGGCACTGCAACTACTTCAACACCAGCTGGAAATAGTTTAGAAATGTCATCCTCCTTTACAGTGGGCAAAACCATACAAGCATCTCCTTGCTAAATTATTGAATAAACATGTATTTAATAAAAGCAAAAAATATTGACTATGTACAAGTTATACCTTCCAATCAGCTGGTGTAGCTACCGATTTATTTTGTGTGAGTTGAAGCGAGTCGATTACACGCAGTATTTCACTACAAATACAAGTATATTTAGAGTAAATTTATTTAATTTTAGTAATAGCAACAAAAGACTTACTCAAAATTTCTGCCAGTGGTAGCTGGATAGAGAATTGAAAGACGCAATTTCTTTTTATCATCAATAATGAATACTGCACGACAGGTTAGTGGTATGCCATCTTTATTCAACTCATCCTTATCCAGCATATTTAATTTGACAGCCAATTCACGTTTGTTATCAGCAATAATTGGATAGTCAAAGGATTTTAAATCTATAAAAACACAAATGCATTTGCATTTATGCTAAATAATTATAATATTCAATATATGTACTTACCACCGTAACTTTTAATGTCCTCTATCCAACCTTTGTGCGACTCAACAGTATCAACAGATAAAGCTATTGGTTTTACATTTCGTTTAGCAAATTCCGGCAAAAGTGTAGCTACACGCGACAACTCAGTTGTGCACACGGGTGTGTAGTCCGCTGGATGCGAGAACAAAATGGCCCAACTGTAAAACAAATAGACGTAAATCCTCCAAATTAATTATAATGTTGTTAACCCACGAATTGCCAATCCACTCATGAAAGTCAATGGCACCCACAGTTGTTTCGGCCTGAAAGTTGGGGAATTCATCACCAATATTCAATGCTTTGCTGGAAGCCGTCATTTTGTCACAAACTGCAAACAAAAGAGCGTGGAATTATTAATAGATTAATAGAATATATTGTTATAGCGTGCATATAATAGCGCTTAATTGAATAATTGCTTACACAAATTGAATATAATATAATAATAGCGTCCCCACAAAAAAATAAATGGAATTTGCGAAATTCAACTAGTTGCCGGCCGGCTAGTAATAAAATTGTTGCTAATTGCTTGTGGAACGAGTGGAATGATTTCTGTGCGGTGCTACCATAAATTTAAGCGTGTTCAAATATTTTTGTTAATTAGATGTTGAATTATAAAATGTATATATGTACCATGTACGATAAATTAATTTTACATTTAAATTATAAATTTAACATAACTTAAACAAATTTAAAACAGCGAAATCAATAGATATTTGTTCTATAACATCAATTCTTTTGTGCAAAAGTGGCAACGGAAGAGCACGCATATCCGCTTAACGAAATGGCAACGCTTGTTTGACGAGCGGTAAATTTGGCAAATTTGCTGAAGTAGGAAGTCTGAAATTTGTGGAATTTTATTTGTTCCAAATTAGTAATAAAAGAAATGTTTTCAGTTGTTTTGTGACAAAAATAAGTGTAACATAAACTATATTATGTATTTAGTATATAAATAAGTTTAAAGGAAGTGTAGGAAACGGAAATATTTGTAATTCTATATCTGGTGGCTCACATGAAGCGTGAACGACAATTTGTTCTTGTGAAAGTTGGAATTGTGCTATATGTATGAATTTGTGTGAATATATATATTTTGAGTGCAAATAAGAAAATATTAAGTTAAAAAGTGCCTTTTGATATAGAATTATAACCATTTTCATAGAATAATTGAAATATTTTCTCTGTGTATGTACAATACATGCTTGTAAGTGAAAACGCTGTGATTGAAGTGTTGTGTATAGATGCAATGCAGTAGCCATAAGGTAAGTTGCTTTTTTGGAAACTACACCAATACACGGGCAGAATATATTTCTCACAAATTTATGCATATTAAATACTTATATGAAACAATTGCTTATAAATCTCTCATTTCATCATCAAGTCTTCGACGTAGTAAGATAAACATAACACGTATAGACATGTAAATGTACTTAGAATTCTTATATAAGGAAAATCGGATTTTTTATTTACTACACAAAATTAATAGCTTAAGGGGTTAGGGGTAGTCAGAGACACGAAAAAAAATTTTCAGTAATTTTTTTTTTGATATTAAATCATGTCATATTACAAAAGTAATAATATGGCATTATTATACAATGTTTGGACTTAAAGTCACGAAAATTTAAAAAAAAAATATATAATTTCCAAAGTTATAGCTGTCTGTGTTGACCCAGTTACAAAAAAAGGTCCTTGCGGTGACAATCATAAGTCCTTGGAGATTCATCTAAAATCAATCGCATAAAGAAATTAGTTTTATAAATAGATAATCATGGGCCTGATTCGAAACTTTTTTTTTTCAAAATTTAACAAAATGGCGGCTTCAGAGAAATTGTTTTTAGATTTTCGGGAAAAAATCAGCAGTTATGCCCGGTTTCACAGTTCGTACTTAAGTTGTGCCCAAATAAAATCTTAGCTAAGCATTGTTGTTGACTGAGTAGTGATGAGCGATATTTCACTACCGGTGATTTTTTCACTGTGATTGAAAAATCACATATAACAACTGTGATCAATTTTTGTAAATATCAGTGATTTACAATCGCAATTTCAGTTCAGTAATTTGAGATCGATCATAGTAGCTATAGAGAAGTTCAGTGCTTTTGTTCAATCACATTACATATAAGAGTTCAGTAATTCTAATTCGATTACTGTAGCAATAACAGTTCAGTAATTCTAATTCGATCATTGTAGGAATATCGTTCAGTGATTCTAATTCGAGCACTGTAACAATAGCAGTTCGAAAGTATCAATCACTGTTCAGTGATCACAGTAGATATTTTAGTTGTGATTTCGATAATTTTGGATACGGTGATTACAAAAGCAGTTAAATGTACCCAAAATTTATTAATTAGTTAATAGTGATTACAAAAGCAGGTAAATTTTGGATATTGTTAAAATTAATAAAAATGTAAATGTAAAAAATGAAAAACAAAATGTGGAGTATAAATTCTCATAAATTCGTTTTTTTTTTTGTTGTGATCACAATAGCAATATAAAATCACAGTGATTTAAAAATAGCAATATCGCTCATCACTATGACTGAGTAGTCATTTGCGTTTCACAGTCGATGCTTATTTTCTATAAAATTCTATTATGATATATGGCAGCACAATGAAAAACATTTGTTTACAAATACCATCTGACAAATTGAAATTATTGTTGGTGACAAATAACTTTGCGACGAATAAATTTAGAATCTGGGAAATGGTGGGAAACAATAAAAGGACACCGAATTTCACCGCAAGCGAGTGGGAGCACCTATTGCAACTCGCAGGAAGGCATGTAACCGTCATTGAATGCAAGTGATTCCAAAAATTTTTTCAGCAAATTATTTTTATTTTATTTTTTTGACAAATAAGTCAATATTCAAAACAAAAATCAGCTGCTACTTAAGCACTGCTTAAGTCTCCCATTTTCAGTACTTAAGCAGAACTTAAGTATGAACTGTAAAACGCAATATTTCTGTTTTATCTGAAGCACATCCTAAGCATTGACTGTGAATCCGGGCATTAATTGATCTTAAAAAATCGAAATTAAAAAAAAAAAATCCTTCGGATCAAGCCTGAGTTTATTATGTATTCTGAAAGCTGTATGAATATCATTAAAATCAACTGAGCGGTTATCAAGTTGTCATCACCAGTTGTCAGTTGTCACCAGTTAAAAAAACATAGTTTTGAGATAAACGCATTTAATGTTTGACACTAGTGTGTTGGAGTGCCTTGGCGCTCTTTGTTATTTGTCGAATAACTCGAAAAGTAATTATCGGATTTTCAGAGAAAAATTGATTTTTTGAGAATCCTGACTACCCCTAACCCTTTAACAATCTGACTGTTAATCGGATATCGGCCTTTAATGTAAAAGTAAATAGATTAAAACTCTAGTTGCTCTTAATCACTTTCCATAAAATTTTAGCTTGATTTAACGAGATTATATGACAAAAATAATTGGCGATCACCTTGTACTGGTTAAAGCTGTCAATTCAAATATACTCAAGATTTTAATACTTATTGTTAGGCTTTAAACTTAAAGAGTATAGAAGATTAAAATATCTTTCGTTTCGTTTTCGTCAAATAAATTCTAATTTAGTGAGAAATATCGAAATATTCTATTGTTAATTAGTATGCAGTAAATCGCATCGATATTGACATAGTTCTGCGAATAAAAAGACAGCGGCTACGCTGACTAGGTCATGTTGTTCGAATGGATGAAAGCACTCCAGCTCTGAAAGAGTTCGATGCAGTACCCGCTGGAGGAAGCCGCGGAAGAGGACGACCTCCATTCCGGTGGAAAGACCAAGTGCAAAGTGACCTGGCTTCACTTGGTGTTTCCAGTTGGCGCCAAAAAGCAAAAAGGAGTAATGAGTGGCGCGCTCTGGTGGATTCGGCTACGCCAAATATATATATATATTTAAATCGCATCAACCGTTTCTCCTACTCTAATTTGTGTTTACAGCTGCGAACCTTTAACAGATTTACAAATAACTTTTTCTCTTTAAAACACACACACGTAGCTTTGACCTTTTTTCTACTGAAGGGCAACACATTTTAGCGAAAAAAAATTGCACTGACTTTCATTATTAATTCATCCGGGATTGGACACAACTGATAGTTATTACGTGCATACAAAATATTATAATATTGGAATTTTTTGTATAACGCACATTTACATATCAGCTCATTTCATCGCATATACACTTTATACATTTAGCTATAAAACATCCAACGGAAATAAGATATTTTGTTTTTAGCAATTTTTTTGCGTATTCAGCAAAACTTGCACTTAATAACTCACTTCCTCACGGGTATATATTGGCATAAATAAACGCATTTGCATAGTATATATATATTTTTTTTTCAATAAAACTAATTTATTTCTTTTACGTTAAATCATTATTGCATACATAATTTGATCCATTGCAGTACAAATATTGTAAAAAATATTTCATGTAAATGCTTATTTCAATTTTCACCTTAACCTATTTTTATAGGAAAAAAAAATAAAATAAAATAAAAATAAAATAGTCCAACAAAAACTCCACTGTGATTATACAAATTTTACCTATTTAACCCCTATTAAAGTAAATTGTGTTTGTTTTTTTTTTGTTTAACAAGTTTTCATAACAACAAAATTTCCATAAAACCTAACTACTTAACTGTTAAAGGCAACAAAGATTGCAACAAGATTTATTGTAAACTTATACAATTTAAATTTGCTTGAAAATAGAAAACACGCTACCAAAATAATAATATATTTTATATTTATATTGATGTTTTTGTTTTTGTTTTTTTTTTTATGTAGTTGAAAAAATATATGTATATAGATATATGTAGGTTTGTCTGTATTATATACTTGTATATATGGAAGTCCATGTAACATTATGACTAAAAAATATATGTATTTATTGCTAAATTAAGCGATCAACAAGTAGCGAGTTGTAATTCTTAGATTGGCGGCAAAATCCAAATTTGGCAACAAACTTGAGACAACATGGCTGACATTTCATATTAAATGGTTACATTTTCACAATTTTTTTTAATTTTAATAATATATGTATGACTTATTGTTGTTGTTTGCAGCCATAATTTTTATATAGAGAGCTATCGCTTTACGCTTTTCAATAACCCGTTTCCGGTTCCTGCTTCAATGTTATGCGATACGCATTCTCGCCATCATGCAGTCCACCACCAACACCACCGCCACCACCCATCATATAAGCACCCGCACCACCGGCGCCGCTGCTCAATGCATCCGGTCCACGTATTTTGAGTGGCGCGCGTCGCAACATCTCCTCCGCGCTGCCGCTATTGTATTCGTTCAGTGTCATCTCCGCCGGATTGCGTAACTGTTGCGCCACAGCACCGTTATTATGTTGTGCGGCATTCAACTGCTCTTGCGGTCTTTGGTAGGGATGATTGCGATGCAGCGGCGGTGAGTGTTGTTGCATCAAAGCAGCCGTTTGCATCGCTTGACTAGGTGATGATGCAGCATGTGGATGTTGCATATTCGTTGATGGCATATGTGGCATATTGTGTGCGCTGCTGCTGGTTGATAGTGGACGCATAACGGCATTTGTATTTGTATACATGCTGCTATCATCCATGCATCTGTTGGCAGCAGCCGCACCGTTAACCATGTCTACATTGTTGGAATCGGTGTCGTGTAGGTGTGGTGAATGTATGGAACGTGTGTGTAGTGTTGTTATTGTGTTATTATTAACTGTTTGTTGTTGTTGCTGCTGTTGCGGTGTACGCTGTGACGACTGATATGAACGCATTTGATTGTATTGTGGGGGCGGTGATGAGATATTCTCAAGTAGTGGCGACATCATTTGTGCATCCAAACTATTGCTGTCCATGCAAGCGCTCAAATGATCCGCATTGGCGCTTGAGGTGAGCACATCCAGTGTGGACGTCACATGATTGCCATCCATAGTGCGTGTGGGACTGTAACTATTTATGCCGGGCGGCGAGAGTGGCGAATTGTCGGCCAGTTCACCTTCAAAGGTGGAGTACATTAGATAATTACGCATAGTGTGGAAATAGTGCGGTGCGTGGAAGAGTGATCTAGACATACCTCCGAGTAGCATTTCCTGCAGCAGCGAGTCAATGTGTGCGACACCGAAAATTTTCGCAAACTGTATTTGTTCAATCATCTGCCATGTGATGGACTGCAGTACAGGCAGTATTAAGAGTATTTCGCCAAAACGGCCGCGTGACTCGTATTGTCGGTCCGACACGTAATCTTCAAGATTGTTAAGGATTTGATGACGCAACGTCTTGACGCGCTGTGGCTCCTTGAGATCTTTGGCGTCTAGAAGATTAGCAAAGAAATGAAGAAAGTTTAGTGAATTGTGAACACAGATCATATCAAAAAGTGTTTCTAAAAATTTTAGCTAAAAAAATAAAAAAAAATATCAACTTACTCGGATCGAAAAACACCAGTGCTTTAATGCATGCCAATTCGGTATCGTCTATATTCACATCGCGCAGCGCAAACACCAGCTCATCTATGATTCTAGCGCCAATGCGCGAAATATCCAAGTTCGGCGAGAGACGCGCATCTGCAAAGAAAAAAGAAATTTACTTGCATTTCTTGCCGCCTGACTTAGTTTCCGTTACTTACCTGGACAATGCTTTGTGATGACACAGTTGTTGCCCAACAGCAGCACATCTTTCAGATGCATGGAGCGTCGCGAAAGCCCTAACAACAGATGTTCGCCCGCATGTGCGCGTAGTAGCGCCACCTGATCGTCCAGCTGTAGATCATTGAAGGCCGGTATGTGTTTGGCCCACTCGACCAGCGTCAATAACTGCTGTTTCATCGACTCGCACACATCGTTAATGCTGGCGAATTGTTTATTGGATAGATCTTCATTGGGATTGGTCTCCATGGCGGCACCCGCCTTCGACTGACGACTCTCGATCTCTGCCTTAACCAGCGAGATGACGGACAAACCATTACCCGGATCAGGATCTTCGTTGGACGTGCGACGACAACTAATGCGATCGCGTTCATTTTGCACTGCCTCCTTCTTCATGCCCGCTTTAAAGCACTTACGTAAACGACAATAGCGACACTGATTGCGTTTGTCTTTGTCCACAACGCAATTGCGTGAGAATCTGTGAATTAAAAATAGTTTATAAAAAATCCTCAATTTTTCACTAGCATTCGTGTTGCATTTACCTGCAGGTATATTGATGATTCTTGCGCACGCTGCGCCGAAAGAACCCTTTACAGCCATCACAACTGGAAGCACCGTAATGTTTGCCGGTGGCGCGATCGCCACATATTGCACAAACCGTTGAGGTTTGTGCGTTGTTATTTTGCGCATATGAGTTGTTGTTGTTAATGCTTACAGTATTATTGCCACTAGTCGATAAATTGCCATTGCTATTGCTATTGCCGCCATTGAGGCTGAGTGCGGGGCTCAGCGCTTGACTGCCGCCTGGACTGTGTGCGGAAGCGCTGCTGAGCGCCGAGAGTGCCGGCTCAATGCCATGCATCATGTGTCCCTCGGCATCTGGAAATGTAAATGGGGGAGAATATTAAATTTCAAGTTGAATTTAGTTTAATTTATAAATAGGGCCCTCAAATTTGTATATACTTCAAAAGTGGCAAATTCTTGTACATAAATGCCTCCTAAGCCTTTTTGACAGACCATAGGAAAGCAACATAAATCTTGAAAATTAGATAAACTTTTCGAAATTATTAAAATTGACTACCGAAATTCGGAGTTTTTATCGGCCATAGGCATCATTGGGCCGTACTTCTTCCGTGATGATTAAGACTGACTGGTTACTGTGAATGGGAATCGCTACCGCTTAGTGAGAACCGTCCCGGATTGGATGATATAGACTTGGACAATATGTGGTTCCAACAGGACGGTGCCACAAGCCACATAGCAAATACCACATTCGATTTATTGAAAACCAAGTTTGGTGAATGTGGTATTTCACAAAATGGTCCAGTCAATTGGTCGCCTCGGTAGTGCGGTTTGACGTCGTTAGACTATTTCCTGTGAGGCTACGTCGAGTCTATTGTCTATACCAACAATTGATGAACGACGATT